>NC_025688.1:1790458-1844483 GCF_000633955.1 Camelina sativa | reverse complement strand
TTTTTTTTTTTTTTTTTTTCAAAACATCAACTTTCATTCACCTAACAAGTTACACTCTGTTTATCCACCAATACAAAATGCCTAATCCATAAAGGCATTGTTGAGTATAACTTAGGATCATAACTCCCAAAAGAGAGATTCCCTTGCTACCCGATCAGCTACACGATTACAAACTCTTGAGACATACACAATTTTGAAGTCCTGCTGGGAAGAGAGCAGACTTTTTATATCGTAGAGTGCAAATATTGGCCAGATCTCCTCACTGTTTAACAAATTAACCAAGCCCAAAGAATCCGATTCAAAGATAATCCTTGTAAAATTCAAACGGTTCATTTAGTGTATTGCCCCTCGCATTGCTTCCAACTCTACTTCCATCGCTGATCTTGCACATCGAATTGCCTATGCTCCCATCCAAAAAACATCTCCACTTTCACTACGAAGGACCCATCCCGTGCCACCTATTGTATCTTCTCTACTCCAAGCTCCATTGGTATTACATTTGACCCACTCTCTTGGGGGAGGTTCCCACTTAACAACTTCATTCCTTCTCGGTGCAGGATGTCCATTAGGTGCTTCATTATTCCCATTTCGCTGATACCATTCATCAGCATCCTCCAATGCCTTCACCATTGTATGTTGGGCGTTAAAATCTTTGCCTTTAAAGGTGAACTCATTACGAGATTTCCAAAGTCTCCATAGCATCCAGGGTACAATCTTATCCAGATCATCTCTTTGCGGATAAAACAAGGCAACATTCAGGACATAGTGCATATTTGCATAAAGAGAGTCAGACCAACTTCCTCTTGGAGGTGCTGGAACAAGGGATAATGCCCAAAACTACCTGGCATAAGTGCATTGAAACAAAAGATGATTCGTCGTTTCTTCTTCATGAGGGCACCTTGCACAGTATGCATCTCGAGATAGGTGACGGTATGACAAATTTTTTGCCACTGAGAGACAATTAGAAAGACATCTCCAGAGAAAATGTTGTAACTTTGGACTTGCTTTTGTTTTCTATACCTGGCTGATGAGAGGATTTAGACTAGGTTGGGACATTTCCTGAGGACTTTTCTGTACTTTAATAATCTGGGTGAGAACCCAATATCCAGACTTTACTGAGTATTGTCCTGTTCTTGCATAATCCCAAGTATAACCATCTGCCCTATTACCTCCAACAAGCTGTATGTTCTCAATTAAATTCCTATCTTCCCCGTCAAAGAGCATGTCCAAAAGATCCCGTCTCCAAGTCCATCTATCTTCCTCCATTATATCTTTAACCTTCACCAAGTTTGAGACTGAAGAGTGCAAATCTGGGTGAACAATGTTAACCTGTTGGATACTCCGAGCAGGTTTGGAGTGAAGCCATTGGTCATGCCATAAGTCCACAGATTCTCCATTGTCAATTATGGCTCTTGCACCTTGTTTCAGCAGTTCTTGTGATGCATGGATACTACTCCAAGCAAAAGAAGGTCGGGAGCCAAGCTTTGCCAATAGAGGGTTCGAGTTACGAAAGTAACGACTCTTAAATACCCTTGCCAAAAGCGAGTCAGGACAAGTCAACATTCGCCAAAGTTGTTTACCTAGGAGAGCAACATTATAAGCTTCAACATCCTTAAATCCCAGTCCTCCTTCGTTTTTTGGCTTGCTAAGGTCTTCCCAGGCTTTCCAATGCATGCCTCTTGACTCCTGATTATTGCTCCACCAAAAATCAACCATAATTGATACTAACTACTGACAAAATTTCTTTGGTAGCTTAAAACATGACATTGTGTGAGTAGGCAATGCCATTGCTACCGCCTTTAGGAGAATCTCTTTACCACCAAAAGAAAGGAAATTTGTCTGCCAACTTGAGACTTTTTGTTGTATCTCTCCTTGAGGAAGCTTAAGTTAGTAATCTTGGAACCACCAAAAGTCTCGGGTAAACCCAAATAGAAGCCTTCTCCCCCCTCCTCAGTGATGCTTGATAAGGTTTTTATAAGGTCGCATCTCTCCTGAGGTATTCGCTTCCCGAAATAGATACTGAACTTTTGGTAGTTAAAGCGCTGACCTGATGCTAAGCTATATTCGTCCAAAATACTGATCAAATGTTGAAGTTCTTCATCATTCTCTTTGGAATAAAAAATGCTATCATCCGCAAATAGGAGATGAGAGACTGGAGGAGCACCTCTAGCGACTTTGAGCCCTGTGATCTTACCTTCACTCTCCGCCTCTTGCAGCATACGTACCAGTATTTCTGAGCACAGGACGAATAAGTAAGGAGACAAAGGGTCTCCTTGACGCAAGCCTCTAGTCGGATTGATTTCTCCATGAGGTGTTCCATTGATTAACACCTGATAATTTACTGTTCCCACACAAGCCATGATTAGTCCAATCCATTTCTCTGAGAAGCCCAGCAGCTTCAAAGCATCTTGTAGAAATGACCATTCTACTCTATCAAACGCTTTAGATATATCGGTTTATATGGCTATGAACTCCTCTGAACATTTGTTTGGTGAATCCAATGCATGGAGAAGCTCATGTGCTACAAGAATGTTATCCGTGATTAGTCTCCCTTTAATGAAAGCAGCTAGAGTTTCTGACACCACTCCAGGCAACACCTTCTTGAGCCGATTGTACACTACATTACTAAGACTAATTGGCCAAAACTCAGTCAGTCTCTCTGCTTTCAGCTTCTTTGGAATCAAACAGATATTGGTCTTATTCATCTTTCTATCCATACTGCCTGAATGGAAGAAACCTTGAATCAGCATTAACAAATGTTCTCCCAATACGTCCTAGTGCTGTTGATAAAAGTGTCCTGTCATGCCATCAGGTCCAGGACTTTTACTCGGATTAATATCAAAAACAACACGTTTGACTTCTGTCGAGGTTACCTCCTTTAATAATTGGTCATTACCCCTCCACAGTTTATCCGTAACTTTATGCCCTACGTCCTCAGAGGTGAATAAGAGTCTAAAATATCTCTCTGCCAACCGACCCAAGTCAATGTCTGCAAACCATGCCTTGCCATCATCGTCTAAAAGCCTTTGAATCCTATTTTGAGCCATTTTGTTCTTTGTTGCAGCAGTTCTTTGTGTTCTTGTCCCCATTGTTGAGCCACGTGAGCCGACTTTTATCCTTCCAATACGTCTCTTCATGATGATACTCAACATTCAGATCATTCTTGAGCCGGATTAACTCTTGTTTGTTAAAAGGATGCTGTCGAGTAGTCAGATCAATTTGATGGTGAAGAGCATGAATCCTTCTTGCAGACCTAGGCTGATTCTCTCTCTTCCATTTGGATATTTCCTTCCGGCATTCAGCAATCCTGTGCATCATTGATTCATGAGAGACCGAGCCCCTTCTATTCCAGAAGTTAGAAATAACCTCCTTAAACCCTTCCCTACATATTCATCTTTGATCGTACTTAAAGCCAGCCCACTGCTTTCTTTTTCCCCCATCAAGCTCGTAATAAGTGGACTATGATCCGAACTCACTTTTTGGAGATACTCTGCCTGAGCTTGAGGGAATTATTCCATCCAAAGCTGGTTAGCTACTGTCCTGTCTAACCGGCATTGCACCAACTCATCATTTATGTTTCCATACCAGGAAAATTGATAACCAGTGTGTTTTATTTCCCACAAACCTCACATAGAGAGCATCTGTCTAAATTCAACACAAGTCGCATCCCTTCTTTAATGGACCACCAATCTTCTCTGAAGGGTCAACTAATTCATTGAAGTCTCGCGTTAGCAGCCAAGGGCCTCTTCTAGTCACCCCAATGCGAGAAAGCCTTTCCCATAAGAAACCTCTCTCACTTTGAACTGGCTCACCATAGATACAAAGTTAAGTAAAATTCCTTACCCTGCTAGTTGACCAAGGTATCTATCATCCGCTTATCTGCCTGCAAGACCTTAATCGAAACAGATTCTCTCCACATCAATGCCAAACCCCCACTCTTACAACTGGCTCCACCGTGAATAAATCAAAATAACCCAAATGATTTAGAACATTCTCCAAAGAACCTCTTTTATTCTTGGTCTCACAGAGGAATGTTACCTCCGGGAAGTACCGACCTCGTACTTCTCTCAGGTGTCGAACTGTAGGGATATTTCCCACCCATAACAATTCCATCTCAATATTCTCATATTGATTTCGAAGGGTTGGAATTAAACATCAACCCTTCTTTCAAATTAGCTCCAGATTCCCCGAAAAGAATTGAAGATTGAGCTGCTACTTGAGCAGAATGATTCGTCGGATAAGCTGCTACATGAGCAGAATGAGAATATATCGAAGCAGACGCTCCTGATTTAGGACTCAAACTAGCCGCATGTAAACCCAATCTATCAAAGACAGTGGGAGAATTCTTCTTCTTTCCTCCTGAATCTCCACCACTTCCCAATCTTTCAAAAACAGAAGATGTGTCACCAGTTTTTGCTTTCTTCGACTTTCTTTCCCCACTATTACTGAGACGTCTCTTCTTTGAAGGAGAGCAAATGGATTCTCCTGAACTCTTCGGTCCATCTCCCCTCGTTATACCTTCCGCTATACCTTCCTCTACCATGTCCTGCTGGATTACTAACCCCTTTGGTCTCCACTCCTGGACAGCTATAGTCTATTGCCTATGCTCATGACCTCCAGGCCATTGCAACCTATCCTTTGCTTTCTTACTAGGAATAGGGGGTTCAGAATTCACAGGTGCAACCTTGTTATCCATCAGCTGGACATCCTTCCTTTTATACTTCTAGCAACATTCGGATAATCTTTCCTATTTCCTCGTTTTGAAGCTGATTTCTGTACCAACATAGGACAGTTTGATTGATCATGTGTGAGCCTCATACACAAGAAGCATACCTTCAGGAGCTTTTCATATTCAAGTTCCACTTTGAACACTTCTCCCGTAGAGAATCTTGCATTCTTGACAAACTCAAGCGGTTCATCCGCCTTATACCAAGCCCTAGCTCTCACATATTCCAACGAGTTTGAATTTTTTGCATGTAGCTCAATCACTTCACCTTTGCCCCGAGGCTCAATAATACTCTCCATTGCCTTCTTCTTTAAGAAATGAATAGGTATGTTCCTTATGCGAACCCAGAAGAGGATTTTGTTGAGAAAATCTGGTCCTGGATTGGGTTTCCATTGATCAAGCAAGACTATCCACCCATTAACAAACCACAGACCTCTAAACAAGACATGATAAAGGTCACCTTCCGTTTCAAAGATAAACTGGACCCGGTTATCTCCCACTCCTCTTCCACGAACCCTATCATCAAGACCCCAGATAGCAGGTAGAGCTTTAACTAATCCCCCAACCTTATGAGTTGTAGGGTTCAGACAGCAAACAACCACGCTCATCGAGTTCTCCTCTATCAAATCGTTATTTTGGAGATCTGGGATTTCTGCCTCTTCGCCTTCGTTGAGCAGATTTCGTTCCCTTAGTTCGTCCATAAGAGACAGCTCCTTTTTTTTCCTTGGTCGATTCATGACTGCAAGCTTTTAGGACCAGACGCAACTCTCAACCACAAAACAGATCTGAAAACTAAGTGTAGCTGACTGTCCAGATCTGTATTTTACAACGGAGTAAACGAAGCCACAAAGGCCTAATGAACAGCAAAAAAAGGCAAAACCAAACTGCCGAAAGAGATCTAAGGTTGCTAGTGTAAGAAGATGAGATCGCCGCCTGAGCACCTTAGCAAAACCCTAGCCGCCATTTTCCTTTGCCTTTCCGGATCGATTTTGTTGTTTAATCTTACTATTCGATAGTTATAAAACATGTTTAGCTTGTTCAATTGCATAATGTTTGTTTATAGAAATTGTTAGAAATATCCATTTATAGAATATTTCTAACAATTTCTCAAGTTTTTATATACATATTTTACATATTTATTTTTATAAATTAATTATATTTATTTTTTCCTTCTCTTTTAAGATCCATTTCAATAATAACAATAATTTGTATTTTTATCATCATCATTAATGATGGTATAAAATAATTTATAAACTTTATATTCATAATCATTATAACAGTCTGATATTATTGTGGTATTTTTTTTTAATTCCAAAACAAACTAAAACCTATTCTATATGTTTTTTCATGCACACTTTTTATATATTAACCTTTTTATATGTATTTGTATTCACTATAAACAAGAAACATTTCATACTTAGTTTTCTACAGTCACACAATTTATATTTTTATGAGTGCAAACATCTCTGCAACTGCAAATCAAGCTTGGATTTTGCCGTAAATTTTAGTCAACACCATTCATTTATTGTTTAAGAAACTCTGGCCATGGAGAAAACGAGAAAGACTCATCTCTAGATCGAAACCAAGGTTCAGGTTAGTCTTCCATTTTTTTTATGTTCATGAAATTGTAGTTATAGTATCTCTGTTTATTTTGGGATCAACATACACCTTGCTTTTGTTTTTCTTCGATGGATTTAACAATTAATGTGTGGCTTCTTCGATGGATTACAACATTTATTTAGAAATTTATTTTTTAAAAAATATTTTTTAAATTTCTTTCATGTTTTTATAAATAATAACCCTCAAAATAACATTTGTTTAGTAGTAAAGATATAATTTATTTAAAATATTATGTTAGTATAATTAAATTGTCTTCTAATATATATATTTTTTCTTAAACTATACTCACGGGAGAAATACTTATTTCTTTAAATTGTCTTATTGCTTTAAATAATGTGCAAACATGAAAGAAATATAAAGAAAGAAAAAAATAAAAGTTTTGTCGAGGAAAGGAAAAGGGATATGTGGGTTCGTTTAGTTAGGCCCAATTCTTTAGGATTCGTACAAGATGTGTCAAAAAAACATAAGTGTTAAGGTTATGTTTTGTCGGTTTTTATATTCCCCAATTCCTCGAAACTGATTTTAACCAGTTCCTCCTGAAATTGGGAAATCGAATTTGGGCAGGAGAAGGCAAGACACGGGGTTATAAATTGAGAGCACAATGAATTCATGAGGGTGATAACGATAATCAATAACGCAACAAATAACTAAAGATAGAAATGATAAACGATACAACGTTCATAGAAAACGCAGCAACATCATCTCACCAGCAAGAATCTCGAGAGAGAAACCGGCTAAACGATGAGGAACAAGTTGTTAAAAAGTTTTACAAACCCAGATTATTTTGTAGATAAGAAGGAGAGCAAGCACTTGTTCTTTATATAACTAATATCGTTAACATTGTTAACGTTTATTAACCGCCGTGACGTTGACATTTCTGCAACTGACCTTCTCGACTTCACAGCTCATTAGTACAGCTCACCATTATTCGCACGTGACTCTATTCTTCTTATCCTCTTCACAAGTGCCAAATGCCAGCTCCCAAATGTTATATCAAAGCTCTCCTGTTCGAAGAACCTTGACCAAAAGGTTCAAAAGCTGGAAACTTCTTCTGCAAGTCAAATAGGTACCCACGTTACCTCATCTTCAATCTCGTTTGTCCACTGTACCAATACCATTGTTGCAGCTCGTCCTTGCCTCTTAACCATCTTCCGGTCCAAGATAATCACAGGTTCCTTGAGAAGAACATCAACAACCACATACGGTAGTTGAGTCGAAGTGAGCACATTACCTACTACCGCTTTTAATTGGGAAACATGGAACACAGGGTGCACCATGGAACCTTCAGGCAACATCAGTTTGTACGCGACCTTACCACAACGATCAACCACCTTATAAGGTCCGAAGTACTTAGGAGACAACTTCTGACTCTTACGGACTACCACTGAACCTTGACGATATGGCTGCAACTTCACAAAAACAGAGTCACCAATAGCAAATTCCCGTTCAGAACGATTAGAATCAGCAAACTGCTTCATCCTGTGTTGAGCTCTCAATAAATGGAACTTCAAGATCAACAACATACGTTCCCTCTCCTCCAAACTTCGTGCTACAACAGCCACCTTCGATTCACCAGGCAAGTATGAAAGATGTATTGGAAGAGCTTGACCATAAACCGCTTCAAAAGGACTTATTTGAGTTGCAGTGTGGAAATTAGTATTGTACCAAAGCTCAGCGAGAGGTAACCATTGACACCAAAGATGGGGACGATCACTGCACATACAACGGAGGTATGTCTCTAGACAACGGTTCAACACTTCGGTCTGCCCGTCACTCTGTGGGTGATACGCACTGGAGAAATTCAACTCCACCCCTTGTAGTGCAAACAACTCCCGCCAAAATGTGCTAAGGAAAACCGTCTCACGATCACTGACAATGGTACGCGGACATCTATGGAGTATATAAACTGTATCAAGCAATGCGTGAGCAACCGACATTGCAGTATATGGATGTGCCAAAGCCATAAAGTGAGCTGCCTTTGTTAACCTGTCCACCACAACAAATATGACAGTCTTACCAGAAGATTCAGGCAACCCATCAATGAAATCCATAGAAAGATCGGTCCAAATTGCTTCAAGAATCTCCAGAGGTTGAAGTAGACCAGGATAAGTCGCTGTATCGTACTTACATTGTTGGCATATAGTGTAACTTATTATATAATTTTGAATATCAACTGCCATTCCACGCCAATAGAACAACCCCTTAACCTTCTGATATGTAGCGTCCCTGCCTGAATGTCCCCCAGAACCCGAGCAATGCATCCATTGTAAGATGAAATCATGGAGTTGCTGATCGTTAGGGACGACAATCTTGCTTTTCCTCCTTAACACAGACTATACCCACGAAAAATGCTTCTTGGCGTTTGGATTCGAAGAGAGCTCAGTAATGAGTTGTTTTAACTCCGTATCAGTTTCATAATGACTCTGAATATCCTTAAGCAGATCACATTCTAGTACTGACATAGCCATGTGAAGTACCTCTGCACCATCCACTTGAGAAAGCGCATCTGCAGCTACGTTATCTTTCCCTTGCCTATACTGAATCTCATAATCAAATTCCAGCAATTTGGGAAGCCACTACTGCTGTATTGGTGTATTCAACCGTTGCTCGAGAAGATATTTGAGACTTTTTTGATCTGTTTTAATAACAAAGTGATTAGGCAACAAGTAGTGACGCCATTTCTGTACTGCAAAGACCACAACTAATAGCTCTTTCTCATAGATAGACAAGTTAAGCTGCTTACCCTTCAAGTGTCGACTTATAAACGCCAAGGGATGTCCTTCTTGTATCAGTACCGCTCCAATCCCCTTGGTACTAGCATCAGTTTCAACAAGAAACGGTTTGTCGAACTCAGGAAGAGCTAAGACCGGTGCATTGTACAAAGCACTCTTCAAGCTAGTAAACGCTTCAGTAGCTTCTTTTGTCCACCCAAATGAATTTTTTTTTGTTAAAAAAGTTAATGGTCGTGCAATTGTCCCAAAATTCTTGACAAAACGTATGTAGTAACCAGCTAATCCCAAAAATCCTCTTAATTGTTTGACATTAGCAGGTGTTGGCCATTCAGCAACAGCGTTGACTTTGGCAGGGTCCGTAGACACACCACCAGCAGCAATAAAGTTTCCCAAATACTCAACTTTTACTGTTGCGAATGCACATTTACTCTCCTTGGCAAATAACTTGTTTATACTATGACTAACATGGTTCGTCATAGTATAACTATAAACCAATATGTCATTGAAGAAGACTAAAACAAAGTTGCGCAGAAACTTCTTGAAAACCGAATTCATCAGACCTTGAAATGTTGTAGGTGCATTTTTTAAACCGAAGGACATAACCAGATATTCGAAATGGCCATTGTGCGTTTTGAAAGCCGTCTTATGCACGTCCACATGTTCCATCCTAACCTGATGATAACCAGCCCTTAAATCGATTTTAGAAAACACTGCAGAACCTCCCAACTCATCCAATAAGTCCTAAATCAGCGGAATAGGAAATCTATTCTTGATAGTCAACCCATTCAGTCCCCTATAATCCACACACAACCTCCATGTTCCATCTTTTTTCTTTAGTAACACCACCAAAGAAGAAAAGGGACTAGAGTTTACTCGAATGGTACCAGCCTTCAGCAGATCCTGAACAATCCTATTAATTTCATCCTTTTGATAAATGGCATAACGATAAGGTCGCTGATTAACTGGATCAGACCCTTCCTTCATAACAGTTTTGTGATTAAAGCTGTCTCTGAATGGAGGAAGACTTGTTGGTTCCTCAAATATATCAGAGTAAGTCTGCTTCAGCTGTAAAACCGCAACATTGGTAGCATTCTCATTATGACTCGTCTCTATAGCAAATAACATCATATCTTCTTGTCATGCGACCTTTTGAGCGCTAATCATAGAAATTTGAACCACTTATATCTCCTGAGTTTTATTGAATTTTGAGGCTTTCACCATTCGTACTGCACCTGGTTTTATTCCATGAAGTAAAATTCTCTGATTCTTCCACCAGAATCCCATCTCTAACTTCTGCAAATTCCACGTCATATCGCCTAAGGGAACCAACCACTGGACACCTAGAACCATATCACATCCTCCTAATGGTATTATCATGAAATCATCCTTGAAAGGAGTGCTTTGGAATGACCAGTTAAACTGTGACACCCTCCCCTGTACTCCGAGTCTACTCCCATCAGCAACGGTCACTCGAGTTATTCCTGCAGATTGCAATGCCACACCTAGAGTTTTAGCCGTATGTGGATCCATGAAGTTATGAGTTGAACCAGTATCCAACAGAATAAACATAACCTTCTTCCCATGAACCCCTCTCACCTTCAGTGTTCGATAATCTTGAACACCTGAAACAGCACTGATCGATACCATGGGTGTATCCTTCTCTTCTTCCATTAATGACCTTCGAGTTTTTCCATTCACCATTTTCATCCTCCACTTCAATCATAAAAACTTCAGATTTCTTGTGCTTCAAATAGTGATCGGGAGTGTACTTCTCGTCATAGATGTAACATAACCCCTTGGCTCGCCTCTCACTCATTTCTTCTTGAGACAGAAACCTCATATTCTTTGGTGCCTGAAGACTAGTTTCCTCCGAATTAGCATGACTTATTTGCTTCACTGTGACATGGTTTTTTTACCAAAGAACTTCCAGCATTTGACTTTGGTGATGACCACCCACTACTTTTCTGTTGAGGGTGAGCCTTCTCATACAATCGTCCCAACAACAAGCATTGACGAACTGATTGGGGTTGAAACATGTAGATATGCATTTGTGTGTCCAACCTGAGTCCCGCCAAGTAAGCTCTCATCAGATAATCTTCAGATAGAGTCACCATGTTCCGAATCAACTCAAACCGCTGATGATAGTCTACAATACCATACGTCTCTTGTAGCTGTTTAAGTTCAGCGATCGGATCATCCAGCACATCTTCAAAACGCTCCTGTAACAACAACTTATAAGACGTCCAATCTTGCAAAACGTTTCTTCCCAATGGGGTTTTGGACCAAAGATTGGTGCCAAGCCGCTGCATGACCATCGAAATGCATTGCTGCCATCTTCATCTTGAAATCTTCAGGGGTGAAATCAAGAGAGAAAACATCCTCCACCTTGAAAAACCACTCTGATATGCGTTCTCCATTGAATCTGGGAAAATCGACCTTCCCGACCCGAGTTAACCCCGAGTAGTGATTCTGATAACCTGATCCATCACCTCTGTTTTGATTACCCGAACCATCTCCTCTGTGTTGATAACCCGACCCATTACCTCTGCTTTGATATCTCGATCCATCTCCTCTGCTACGATCAGAACTCTCCACCAAGTGCTCCGGCGTTGTCGATATTACCGGTGCTCCACCATCACTGATTTGTTTTCCACTGGATGAGGGTTGTTGTCCAGGCCTCATCTTCACCATTTCAAAAATATCGGCGATGTTTGCATCAATTTTTTTTATTTTGTTCAGCAATTGCAACTTCTAAAGCTGAAGTTCGATCAAGTACATGAGCGATCTCAGAACTCAGTGTAGTTTCCGTCACTGGAACCACCGATCCACCCGTTTCCAACACCTCGTCAGCTCGAGTAAGCTGAGATCTCGTTTCCACCGCCATCGTTTCCATGGATTCGCTTAGCTCTGATACCAATGATAACGATAATCAATAACGCAACAAATAACCAAAGATAGAAATGATAAACGATACAACGTTCATAGAAAACGCAACAACGTCATCTCACCAGCAAGAATCTCGAGAGAGAAACCGGCTAAACGATGAGAAACAAATTGTTAAAAAGTTTTACAAACCCAGATTATTTCGTAGATAAGAAGGAGAGCTAACACTTGCTCTTTATACTACTAATATCGTTAACACTGTTAATGTTTATTAACCGCCGTGACGTTGACATTTCTGCAACCGACCTTCTCGACTTCACAGCTCATCAGTACAACTCACCATTATTTGCACGTGACTCAATTTTTTTATCCTCTCCACACGTGCCAAATGCCAACTCCCAAATGCTATATCAGAGAATAAGAAGAAGAGAGATGGCTTCGGTTGAGAAGAATCAGAAACTCTTTACAATCAAACAAGCTGCTTTGTTGCTCTTAGGAAGACAAGTCAAACGAAGAAGAAAAACAAGAAGAGAGTCTGAGGAGATTCATATACCTAACGATATCGTCGAAGAAATCCTAGTAAAGCTCCCGGTGACATCGCTCCTCAGATTCCAATTTGTGTCAAAACACTGGAGAACTCTGATCAGGTCGAAGGGTTTCGAGGAAAGACACATGTCTCATCAGCAAACACAAGATCCTAAACTCCTTTTTGTCTGTGATGATTTGGTAGATCGTGCAGCCAAAGCTCTCTTTTACAGTCATTGGCTTTGGGGACAACGTCTGCTTCTGTGGAAGATAAAGAGAGTTTGGAATTCAGAGAGTTCAGGGGGTTTCTCGAGATTTCCGAGAGCTGCGATGGCCTTGTCTGCATTTACGACATGACGATAACAGTGGAAGTGATAATCCGGCCACAACAATGTTTTCAACACTCCCTCTAGCGAAAATTCAGAAACTTCTTATAGAGTATACGGAGAAGGAGCCAGTTCCATTCATATTCTTTACTCGGTTTGGATTTGGGAAAGACTGCGTTACCAGGAGATATAAACTAGTTTGGCTGTATAATAAGTTTCCTGCTTCCACTACACTTAGCAAGAAGAAGGTAAGATGTGAGGTTTTAGATTTAGAGGAAAAAAATGGAGATTCGTGAATACTACTCCTCTTGATCATCATCACATCTTGTATAATCAAAGGCCAGTGTTTGGAAACGGATCACTCTACTGGCTCACAGGAGATGGAGAAGGAGATCCATCAACGAAAACTAAACTCATAGTTTTTGATATTCACACAGAGATGTTACAAATCATCCCAACACCTCCTCAACTAGATGCCAATGCTTTTATTATTTATAAAAGAAAATTATATATCTTTTATTTCTAATTTATTCTATTTAAAAAATCTTAAAAGTCATGTACCAAGGGAGGCCATAATATTATTGGCCAAATGAGTTGTGATTATATAATATAAAAGAAATCTCGCGGTAAAACATAAATATCAAACCGATAGTTATATAATATAACTGACCTCAAGTTTCTTTTTTTGGACTTAAGACCCTCTTTCTCAATTAGTGTCTTTGACTAATTTGTGAAGAGAGCTTTGTGGTTTATTACACGTTTTTATTCCAAGATTTCTCCATTTCAGCTTCCAAAGTTACTTTATTTTCTTAGATCTATTCTGCGAATTAGGGTTTATGTCTTGCTCTTCGGTGTTCTTATCTTAAAAGTCTAAAAGATGTCGTCGGCAATGGATAAAGTCCTCATGGCTGTCTTTGAAGAAGAAAAGGAAAAGCCTTTTGATATACCTGATCTGCCTGAATTCTCCTCAATAGTGAGGAATGAGCTTAGCCTCGTCGGAAGGGTTCTGAACCCTGAAAGTCAGCCAATGAACAAACTTCTTTGCAACATGCCTATGAAATGGCAAAAAGAAGGTCGAGTCAAAGGTATTGCTCTCACTAAGGAAAAGTTTCAGTTCATCTTCAATTCAGAATATGATTTACAAGATGTGTTGAACAAATATGCCCACACCTTCAATGAGTGGTCATTAGTTGTGGATAAATGGTAAGAGTTCCCGCCGGTAAATTACCTCCAGTTCATCTCGATTTGGGTGCAGATCTGGAATCTACCCATCAACTATTACACCAAAAAAGCTATCACAGCGCTCAGAGAGTTGATTGGTCAAGTTCTTGAAGTTGCTTTCGACCCGGAACAACCGCATCTACAAGAGTTTGTGCGAGTTAAAGTTCTTTTTGATGTGGCCAGACCCCTACGAAGATCCAAAATCATCAATCTACCAAAAGGAGGATCAGCCGAAGTTAGGTTTCAGTATGAGCGCATTCAAAAGTGGTGCTATAATTGTCAGAGGCTAACACATGAACGAGACTAATGTCCTCTGCTTATAAAGGAAAGACAGGATACTGCGGATGCTAGACGTATGGATCTACCTGTGGAAAAAAAGAAAAAGCCCTTACTTACCAAAGAATCTGACCCACTCTTTGGTGTTTTGAAGGAAGACCAAGTCGGTATCGATGCTGCTACTGGAAGACCAAAGATAGCAGCGGATGTATTAGAAGGCATGAGACAATATCTATTGGTCTCAGATGCAACAAAAAGGCTACTTCGAAGAGATAAATTTATTAAATCAGTAAGTGAAGTAGAAAAGGACCCCATTCTTCAGAAATCTGTCCTACGCCTTGAGCCACCACCAATAGTTCACTCGGATGTGAATAAGGACAAAGGAATGGTTTTTAGTTACGAGAATGTAGCGATTAATCTGGAGAACTCGGAAAGAGTATGTAGTGCAACTCAGTCGATGATGCACCCTGCACTTGAAGACAGTCAATCTTGGAACCTGGAGCCTTTCTCTCCCCTTTCCCTCCAAGAACCGGTGACCTTCTTTGCTCTATCCCAGCCTTTTCAGGTTAATCCAACGGTTTTCAGAACTGGTTCTTTAGGAGCTGGTTCTTCCGGGATTAAGCCCAAAAAGCCTGCACCAAGAAAAAGACCTTCAAAAAGCACTAGAAAGGCCAAACCACTGGAGACCTCGAGAGCTGGTAGTCTCCAAAATCTTAAGCTCGGGTTAGCGACTGGTAAAAGAAAAATGAAAAAGCAGTTGATGAGGGATCAAGCTCTGCGAAATCTTCTAAGCTAAACCCCTTAGAGGTAATCCCACAGGAGAGATTGCCCAAAGCGCAATGAACTTAATAAGTTGGAATCGTCAAGACTTGGGACGGTCTCAAGACTTGACAATTCATCATCTCAAAGAAATGCGTAAAAACCATTAGCCTGAGATTTTATTCCTAATGGAAACTATGCACAGTAGGAATGTGTTAGTAGATCTTCAAGTTTGGCTTGGTTATGAGAGGGTCTTCACGGTTGAACCAGTTGGAAAAAGTGGTGGTTTAGCCTTCTTTATTAAAAGCGGAGTTCAGGTGGATTTTAAGTTTGTAGATAAAAACCTGATGGATTTTCAAGTTCAATTTGGAGCAGTTTCGTTTTTTGTATCGTGTATATATGGTGATCCAGTCTTTAAAAACGAACAGAAATTGGGAGAGATTGAGCAGAATTAGAGTTGGTCGTAAGGATCAGTGGTGTATCCCTGGTGATTTCAATGATATCCTCCACAATGGAGAAAAACTTGGAGGCCCCAGAAGATGTGACTCAAATTTCAAACCCTTCTCAGAAATGCTTTAAACTTGTGACATGGTGGAACTTGCTAGCAAAGGTAATTGGTTTACTTGGGCAGGGAAGCGGTATGATTTATGGATCCAAAGTCGTTTGGATAGAGTTTTTGGTAATAAAGAATGGTTCTCTCTTTTCTCGGCTTCTAACCAACGTTTCATGGATATGAGAGGATCTATTGAAACTGATGGACTCTCAAGAGGAGTATCGAGGACATTTTAGGTTTGACAGTCGCTTGCTTTACAAACCAAATGTGGAAGAAGCAATCGCTCAAGATTGGGGGAATATTTCTATAGGAGCTGCAAGTAGTGTCTCTCAAAGATTAAGATTGTGCAGAAAAACCCTCAGTGCCTGGAAAAGGAATAATAATCCGAATGCAAAAGAGAACATCACGCAGTTGGAATCGGAACTAGAAATATCTCATCTTCATTTCCTCGAGCGATGGTAGTCAGTAATTTAAAACGAGAGCTAGCAGCAGCCTATCAGGAAGATGAAAATTTTTAGAGACAACGAAGCATGTATCAGTTGTTAAGAAGTGGGAACCGAAACTCAAGATTCTTCCATGCCTCGGTAAAAGAAAACAGGTCTAGACGGAGAGTTAAGTTCCTGGTGGACAAGTATGGAGTTGAACAAAAGTCTGAAGCAGCAAAAGGAGCAGTGGCCATTGATTATTTTCAGACCTTATTCACCTCTTCCAACCCGACTCCCTTTTCTTCCTGGTTCTCTGACTTTCTATCGCGGGTTTCTCAAACCATGAACGACGATTTGGTCAAAGAGGTTACCAAAGAGGAAATCAAAGAGGCAATGTTCTCCATCAAACCGTCGAGTGCTCCTGGCCCTGATGGCATGTCGGCAACTTTTTTCCAGCATTACTGGGACATTATAGGTGATCAAGTAACTAAAGAAGTAAATCTGTTCTTTGAAGAAGGAATTTTTCCAGAAGAATGGAATTACACTCACCTCTGTTTAATCCCCAAGATTCCTAACCCTACATTGATGAAAGATCTGAGACCTATCAGTCTTTGCTCGGTTCTTTACAAAGTGATCTCGAAGATCCTGGCTAAAAGACTTCAACCTCTGCTTCCTCTTATAGTATCTGAGAATCAGACTGCCTTTGTCACGGATATGTTTATTTCTGACAATATCCTCGTTGCCCACGGGATAGTTCACAGTTTACATACTATACCGGGGGTCTCTTCTGAATTCATGACCGTCAAGTCAGACATGTCCAAAGCTTTTGACCGAGTGGAATGGTCTTGTCTCAGATCCATGTTACTCGCTCTTGGGTTCCAAGTCAAATGGGTTGATTGGATAATGTTCTTTGTATCCACGGTAACTTTCTCAGTTCTTATTAATGATCAGCCGCATGGTCTCATTAAACCACAAAGGGGCCTGAGACAGGGTGACCCCCTGTCACCTTTCCTCTTTGTCTTGTGCTCTGAGGGGTTATCCCATTTGCTCAATAAGGCTCAAGTTGAAGGTAGACTATCTGGTATAAGTCTACATGAAGATGGACCGGTTCTTCACCATTTGCTATTCGCTGATGACAACCTCTTTATGTGTAAAGCCACCTCGGCTCAAGCTTTGGAGTTGCAGTCGATCTTAACTACCTATGGGAAGGCTACTGGTCATGAAATAAATCAAGCCAAATCCTCCATCTCTTTTGGATCCAAGGTGCCGGAAAATACAAAAGGGGTCATTCAAAATGTGCTGGGGATTTTCAACGAAGAAGGAGCAGCTAAATATTTGGGGCTACCTGAGTATTTTAGTGGCTCAAAAGTTGAAATGTTGAGCTACATAAAAGATAGGTTGAATGCAAAGGTTTCGGGTAGGCATGCCAAAACTCTTTCGATGGGAGGTAAAGAAATCATGATAAAATATGTGGCTCTGGCTATACCGATTTTTGCGATGTCCTGTTTCAAGCTGCCGAAGACAACTTGTGCAAACCTGTCTAGTGCAATCGCAAACTATTGGTGGACTGCAAATGACCATCAACGCAAGATTCATTGGATTAGTTGGAAGAAAATGTGTCTACCAAAAGACTGGGGAGGAATGGGTTTCAGAGATCTTGGATTATTTAATCAGGCTCTTTTAGCCAAACAAGCGTGGAGATTACTTCAGGAGCCAAACTGTCTTTTCTCCAAACTTCTGAAATCTAGATACTTTCCAAACTCTGGTTTTCTTGAAGCAAGGTTAGGTTCTCGACCTTCCTTCGGCTGGAGAAGTATCCTTTTTGGTAGAGAGCTATTACTAAAAGGTCTGCAACGCATAGTAGGGAATGGGGCTTCTCTCAAGGTTTGGATGGATCCTTGGGTTGATGATGGAGAGATGAGACCACCTTGGATAAAAAAACTCCATCATCGACATTAACCTAAATGTAAAGGAACTCATCGACTTTGGGAGAAGGGATTGGGATGTTCAAAAGCTGGAATTTCACTTTCTTCCGTTAGACATTATGAGGATCCTGAAAAGTAAACCTGTGGTGGACAAAGAGGATTTTTTTGTGTGGAAACACAATAAAAGTGGAGACTTCTCGGTCAAATCTGCGTATTGGGTGGCTGATACTCAATTCAATCAGGAACTTCACCATGACGCAAATCTCCAGCCTTCGATAAATGAGCTGAAAGCACAGGTTTGGAAACTACATACTGATCCCAAGCTTAAAGTGTTTCTTTGGAAAGTCTTGAGTGGAGCTCTACCAGTTATCTCCAAACTTAAAAACAGAGGTATTCAGCTTGAAGATAGATGTCAATTGTGTGGTCAGCAAGAAGAATCAATAAACCATGTTCTCTTTCAGTGTTTTGGTGCTAGACAGGTATGGGCTCTTTCATATTACCCATCTCCTGAGTTCGGCTTTGACAAGGGATCTGTTTACTCGAACCTTCACCATTTACTGATTAACAGAGATAACAAACATTGGCCATCTCAGCTGAGGAAAAGTTTTCCCTGGATCATATGGAGAATCTGGAAGAATAGAAACATCTTCCTCTTTGAAGAAAAGTCCTTCTCAGCTCCTGATTCGGTGAACAAAATTCATGAAGATGTGGAGGAATGGTTTATTGCTCAGAGGTTGGATATAAATGGAGAGATTTTACCGGAGATAACAACGGTAGCGGCTCAACACATCACACATGGAACATGTGAACTAGAGGTAATGCCGAGAAGGAATGAAGTTTGGAGTCCACCTCCCGTATCTTGGGTTAAATGTAATGTTGGTGTGTCGTGGTCGAGAAGGAACCAACTTGCAGGAGGAGTGTGGGTTTTGAGGGATGAAAGGGGGAAAGTTCTCTTACACAGTCGAAAAGTTTTTACCAATGTGGAAAGCAAAGACAAGGCAAACTTTTTGGTCACCAAATGGGCAATTGACTGTCTAATAAGCCATCGACGTGTCAAAGTCACCATAGCCATGGAAGTTGCATCTCTGGTTCGTTGCGTCTTGAGACCAAAAGCTTGGCCATCCTTCAATTATGAATCAAGTGAACTTTTGAAGTTATTAGGTTTCGTAAATAGGTGGAATGTGGAAGTGGAGGGATCAAGAACTAAGAGGAGCTTTTCTTATCGCTCAAGGTGTCACAAGTGAGTGTGGACTTCAATCCTATGTAACAGCGGGTCCTCCATCTTGGTTGCATAGTATTTTCGAACATGAGAGAGTTATATCCTCTGCTTAGTTTCTGATAGATTGACTATTGGGTAGCTGTGTAGGAATTTTTTGGGTTGGGCTATGTTCACATAAATGGCATCTTTTAGATTAGGCAATAGTCTAACTGTGGGAGTTCTTATAGTATTTGGAACCCCCGTAACATCTTTTGTAATCTGTTGATATATAATCCATCAATATAATTCAGTTGACCAAAAAATAGGTCTGGTCGTTCGGTTTCATTAGATTTTGTTTTTTTACGGTTCCAAGAGTTTATGATCCATACAAGACCAACAATTCTAGTTCAGGTGTTTTTGAATTTTTCATGTAGTTTTTATATTTTAGATATTCGATTTAAAATCACCAATAGTTTTAAAATCTAATTCTATTTTGTATAATATTAAAATTCATATTTTTTTTGATTCCATATTTTAAAAAGCATAAATATTTTGTTCCGATTTTAGAGTTCATATATATTCAGAAATATTTAATTTGATTTGGTTTTGCAAAAATTCCTCTTCAATTCAATCTAGTTCGGTTAAGTTTCTCGTAAATAAATAACCTTAATAATACCTTAAACTCTTTACAATTTGTCAATTTAATTTGTTACTTTGTTTATTTATTCCATCATCATTTAAGATATTGATATGTTTCTATTATGATGGTGTGTAACAATGTAACTATATGCCACTATGATAAAAAGTTTGCATGAACAATGATTGGACAGCATAGTTCACTTTATAATATGAAATGCCATATTATAAACAGAGAAGTTGAGGGTGGACCTTGAATGAGCAACTGACATTTGTTCATCTTTCATAAATGTCACTTTCAAAAAAGTTTAGTTTCAAAGTATTTAAATTTTTTTATGAAATGCCATATTGTATACATGTTATAAAATGTAATAATTAAATCTTTATGAAATGCCATATTATAAACTTTTATGAAATGCCATTTTATAAACTTTTATGAAATTTTTATGAAATGCCATATTATAAACTTTTATGAAATGCCATATTGTATATCCTATGGCAAAAATCCATTCAAGGTCCACCCTCAAGTTGCCGACATGCCATAATATGAAATGGCATTTCATAATGTATACAATATGGCATTTCATAAAAGTTTATAATATGGCGTTTCATAAAAGTTTATAATATGGTATTTCATAAAAATTTAATTATTACATTTTATAATATGTAAACAATATGGCATTTCATAAAACTTTTTAAAAACTTTGAAACTAAACTTTTTTTAAAGTGACATTTATGAAAGATGAACAAATGTTAGTTGCTCATTCAAGGTCCACCCTCAACTTCCTCACACTCTGTACAATAATAAATTGAAAACTTATTAATAACGAATCATATATATAAAAGTAAGGTTTCACTCTCTCCTTATTGGTCCATGGCAATGCAATTTTAACAAAAAAAATATTTATATTAAAACACAAATTTAAAAACAATTAATTTTCACATTTAACTCACATAATATAAAACTGAAATCATATGAATTCCCCCTATAAATTATGCATTAACTTTATTTCTCCACTAAGTTGTATTAATCAATTGTATTAAAAACAAAACAATAAATTAGAATTGTAACTCTCATTTTTCTAAATGTAATTTTTCATCATTTCTCTTCCTATAATTACTCATTATCTTATTCTCTTAGTCTATCACTCTTTCATTCTCTCATCTTCTTCCACTACTTTCAAATCTTTTTTTTTGTTTTGTTTTTTTTTTGTTATTGTTGTTGTATGGGTTATAAAAAATCAAATCAAATATCATTGTAAAAGCTTAGTTTACAGTTTGTATGATATGTATATCTTATATATATATATTTTTAATCTTTTAAAAGGTTTATCTCCATTTTCTATTTTATATTAACATCTTGTAAGTCATTATTTTCATACTTTCTTACAATATTCACCACACACTAAGATCATGAAGTTGAAATGATCCATATCTAATTATCTATTATGTCTCTGGTTATCTTAAATATTCATGTATCATTTTTAATAATTTATATAGATCAATATAATATTTAAAGATCAATATAATTATCCATTTATAAAGACTATTTTGTTCTGTGATCCAATTGATAAATCTGCAAAAATCAATATAATATAAATATATATATTTTTTATGATTTGAGGTTTTTGAAAACAAAAAGAACATAATTAAACAATTGGTTTTGTGTGTTTAATCAAAATAAAACATGATCCAAAAAAAGAAATCATATTCAACTGAAACTTAAATATAAAAATAAAATATAATTTAAAAAATACCATTTAACTAAATTCTCTAAAGATGAAATCATTAGTATGAAATCTAGCACTATAAATTAAATTGATGAGTGAAAAAAAAACCAAAAAAATATAAGTTATCCTTGGGGTTTTAAAAATTATTGAGATTGAAGAATTCATATAATTTTATAAGAAAACTAATTTAGTTTGTCACTTCAAAAGTAATATTTTTATATTTTGAAATATTATGTGTAAGTGTTGAGTTTATATCAACAAACAACCAATCATGTAAATTTTGATTCGGTCGCTTGGTATTCCTTTTATTTTAGGTTATAAAAAATGAAAATATTTATTTGTAATTAAAGGCATGTAACTCCATTTAAATCAAATGTAACTCCTATCCAATAATTATACATTAATTCATTCCTCCTACTAACTTATTTATCTTTCAAGAGAAAATATTTTTGGCTAAATTTTAATATTTTTTAATTATTTTGGTTGGCTAAATTTATATTCATATTTTGGTTGCTAAATTAATTTATTTCTCATGTAAAATTATTGTTCATAATATATTTCTCATTTCAAAGTTTAAAGCAATATATCATATATATAAAAGTAAGGTTTTGGTCTCTCCTTATTGGTTGATTTTCATTTAATGTTTTCAAATTTTTTTTATTTTTTTATTTGCTTTCTAATTGCTTTATACAATATTTAAGACCCAATAAACACAATACATTTAACTCACACATTAAAATAAAATTATAACTGAAAATAAAATAAATTATGCATTAATCATATTCTACCACTCAATTTTATTCAAACACAATAAATTACTATTGTAACTCCATAATTCTAAATATAACTTCCATCATTTCTTATCATATAAATAAGCATTCTCTCAATCTATCATTCTCTCATATTGACATTCTTTTACTATCTCATTTTCACATTCTCTCATTCTCTTCTACAATACCTCAAATCATTTTTCGTTTTTTTTTTTGTTATTTTTGATTTCTTATTTTTGTTGTATGGGTTGTAAAAAAAATATGAAATATCATTGTAAATTGTTAATGCTAAATTTTAATTTTAGAGACTACATGATATATATTTTACATTGTTCTTATTTTAAAAGATTTATCTCCTTTATCTAATTTGGATTATTATCTTATAAGTAATCATTCTCTCATCCTCCCCCACCAATATCAAATGTTGTTATATCTCATATGTGTTGTAAGAGTTTGATTCTATATTTTAATTTAGAAAGTATTATATATATTTAACATTGTTTTCAAATTTTATTTTATTTATATAAAAACAAAATATTTCTTTTATATTTCTTGCCTTTCTAATCTATTCATATTTATTTTTTAAATTTGCATAGTTAAATTTAAATTCACATATGTTGGTTTTAACAAAAAAATCAACTTTATTTGAGAATTAGATGTTCCTATTCATTTTTAAACGATCAATGTGTAACATAATATATATAAGCATTTTGTCTTGCGATCACAAGTTCCATTTCCATTGCTTAACTACATGGTTAAACTATAATATATGTTATTCTATTTGTAGGAACAACAACATACTTATTTAATATATTTAAAAGAGCAGATGATTAATCGAAATAAACATTTCTCTAAATTTTATAATTCAATCAGTGTGAGTGTACTTATTACTTTGAAAAACCATTACATTGAAGTTCATAAAATCATATAAGAAAACTAAAATACTATGTCACTTCAAATTTGGAAGGAAACACTTAGTATTCCTTTTTAAAAAGGTCAAGACACATATAAAAATTTATTAATATTTAACTCACTTTAAAGGCATAAAAGGTCATTTAACTCAAAATAACTTCTATCTAATAATTCCATACATTCCTCCCACAAATAATATATATATATATATGTTCAAGATTATATTTAAATATTACAGAATTTTTTAGTTAGCTAAACTTATAGTCACATATATACAATATATATACATAAGAATTCATATTACTTATTAACATCATAATTCGACCCATTATTTGATTAACTCAAAATTGGTTTCAAAGCCAACTTAAAAAAAACAGAAATGATCTTATTGATATTAGACCAAAACATGGGCATACAAACATAATCACTTACACGGAAGATAATTATTTTAAAAATAACTTATTATTGCAACATCAACATATGAAAGGTTTACATAAGCAGTCAATTAGAAAATCTAAAATACAATAAATGTATTGGGAACAATATCAGTCAATGATAAGATTGGATCCTCAAAAGCAAGAAACAATATCCTCATAATTCATAAAAAATAAACGCCACAATTGTACACATCTAAACGAAATGGTATAAACATATAGTGTATAAATACAATTGACTGCGAAGCCCATATATGCCTAATTAAAACGAAATAATACAAAAGAGAAAACGAAAAAGACCAAAAAAAACAAAAAAGTGCCTACTACACTACAACCCACGCGTTGCGTGGAGAAGCACCTAGTTAATATACAATAATAATAAATTCATAATTTATTAACGAATTACACATTTCATGTTTTGGCCTTTTCTTGGCTTTCGGGACGAATCAAAAAGGTATTATTTTGACTTCTTCGGCCGCTATATAAAAAAGACGATTTTTAATGCTAAGAAAACATATTAAACAATAATTTAATATATTGAGAAGTTATTAAATACTACCTTTCTTTTCTTGTCTTGGGTAATAATTTTTGGGTGGAAAGCTTCAGCTTGATTAGCAGTCAAATTCTGGTTGAATTTTGTTTAAAAAAATACAAGAATTTAAATTTAAATTAAGAAAATGTAATAATTAAATTCTTAAGATGTATTTTTTTTTTGGAAATTAATTAAAGAAACGAAACAAGATAAATAAACTAAAAATGTAAACTATTTAATAAAAACATACCTTTTTATTTTGAAATCTGATAATGGATTTGCCACCTAAAATTATAAACCAAAACAAATTTAAACATATAACAGAAACTAAATGGTTATAAAAAAAAAGTTAATAATTTGAGAAATCTCACCATTTTCTCATTGAACTAATGGTACACCACATGTATTCTGATCAGTTTTTGCACTAGATCATGTAGTTTCCTGTCTTCCTGGAGACTCCAGAACTACAAATTAAAATATAAAAAAGATACCACCGATTAAAACAAATAAAAGAAAAGATAAAAGAATCTTTAACAATTAACACAGTAACTCAAAGTCAACCACAAAACAAAGGCGAAACATGCATGAAAAAAAAACCCTATAGTGTACGAAGTAACAATCAAAACCTAAAACTACATGCATCGATATCATCACCATCATTATCATCTCACTCCATGCATCGATATCATCACCAAACAGAAACCTACTATACTATTCAAACAATGGAAACCTAAACTACATGGACATCATCTGACTTCATCGATCCCCTACAAAAGTCCATTTAATTGAAACTAAAAAAAGTTTAAACACAATTATCTTTGTATCGAGAGTTACGCAAGAAAGAGAAACTTAGTATAATTAAGTTAAAGTTGTTTATAATTTAGTATAAACTAGTTAAAGGGGTAAAAGTGTGTATTTTGACAATTTAGTATAATTAAGGTTGTTTTTTCACTAATCAGCAGTTAGGCCCATAAAGCCCATAGAAGTTTTAGTCCAAATACTAAAGCCCATTGGATTTTTTCGAAGATGAAGAGTACAAATTTTCATGTCACCAGAGATGATCCAATCGTGCGGTACAGATAGCAGTGAATCTTATCTGGTCTTCTTAATTGAGTTGGGTTTGTAACAGATCGGTTAGGAAAGAGAGAACCTGACTGAGAATCGTGTTGGTTTTTTTTCAGATGTCGATGTTGTCGAGTTCGGAAAGTCTCGATGGTAAAAAAAAAAAAAAGATTCGTTAATCTTAATTTGTGGGTAAGATATCTGAATCTTGAAGCAAAGCACGGCTATGTATGAATTAAACAGAGGCTTGTGTTTTTGCCTTTGTGGTGTTGATGTTTTTGGTGGCCTTATATAGAATTGTTTGACTTCTAGTGCTGCTGAAATTGTGTTTCAATTGGGATTTAACAATTCAGATGGTGTCTGAGACGTTTAAAGGGAGCAAGTTGAAACTGATCTCCGATTGGTGTCTAATTGCATCATGATATTTTCAGACGTTTGAAGTCTTGTCTCAATTGAAAGTGAATCAGGAGATATATAATTGTTTTGGCCATATTATTTGTCCTTGAACCCATGGTCTTTTGGTGATGCTTATATGGATGCCTTGTGTGACAAATGGATGGTTCTCACCACCAGAATCGATTTGGCATTCTTGGATATGTGTTGTTGTATGTGTCCTAGGAGGAAGAGAGAAGAAGAGAATATTTGATAATTGATCTTTATCAAATTTGTTGTGGTTCAGAGAGTGTTAAAAGTCTATGTTCTTCTTGGGTTGTGTTTCGTTGGTGGTTCTTAAGAGAGGACATCAAAGAATGTTGGAGAAGATGATTTTATGCATTCGTAATTTGATCCGAGTGGAAAGTTTGATTTAGATCAAGAGAGAAAACACAATGAACAACAAACGTGTTTCAATCTTAGAGTGGAGGAAGCTTGTAGAAGAAAATTCTATAGATTGACATCATTGTTGGTTCCAGTTGAGAAATTTTTGTTTGGAGAAGCTCCTTACTCAGACGCATATATGATCAAGAAATTTGTTTTGTTTTGTTTGAAGTCACCATCATGAAATTTGGAATTTTTGTCTGCATTCGCTGTGACTTCATGTTAAGGGTTCAGACTTGAAAGATATTGTTCTGACTCCGGTTTGATACTTTCTTCTTTGTTATCTTTGTCTACAGAACTTGGATTTGAGAGTTGAAAGATGTTTTAGAAACTTGAAAGCGAGATCTTTCTAGTGATGTAAAGATTGTTTGCTGGTCGTATGTGGTTTGATGGGAATTTTATATCCCAAGGTTGCTGCTCGAAATGGTTCTCCGGCTTGTGTTGCTCCGAAGGTTTAACTGAAAAAAGGCTTTGGAGAAGTTTTGGTCAAGATTTCAGGTTTCTGTCAAGCTGAGCCAGAAGATTTTGTGGTTTGAGTATAAGATGATTCAGCTGAGTTGGTTCCTGAGCAATTGTTTTCCCATGTTCTGTCTATGGAGAGATTTTGGATTATGCTAAATTGGTGGAAGCTCTCTAAGGTATGATTACTTCAAAGTTGAGGAAGGTATGAGTTGTGGTCATTTTGTCAGAGCGATACATGAAACGTGGCTGTGAAGTTTGTGGGTCAAAGAAAGGAAAACATCAAATTAATTCAGAGAATATCATCAGATCCTTGGTTAACATCAGAGTGCAAGTGATGGAGCTGCAGAATGTGCTTGGAAAAATTCAGTGAAGTTAAGGTAATCACAGGAGGGATTACCGGATTAGTAATTTTCACAACTTGAAAATAAATAATGCAGAAATCAGTTTCTAGATGACTTTTCAAGGCAACGAGTAGTCTGATCATGCTGAAATTTTATGGGGAGCTTTGTGATATCACAGACTTGAGATTCGACGGTGGGATTGAAGTTTTGCCGGTTAATCTGCTTTTTATTCAAGCGTTTTCAATCTGCTCCGGAATCAGTTCTTTCGAAATATCAGTTTTGACCAGTTCCAGTGGAGACATCAAACGGGCGACCGAACAAATTCAGAATAAACTGAATATTTGCAGAGACACTTTAGATGTGTGTAGCTAGATTCTGGTATAAAGGCATTGGATTCAGAGTCTGGGAGCATAGTTGAATAATGGCGTTTCAAAGCAGTTAATTCAGAGGCTTCCAAAAGCTATGGTCTGCAAAGCGCAGAAAAGTTTTTAGGGATCTGCAGATTTCACTAAGTGTGTGTCAGTGTGGGATCCTGGTAGATTACTGGTTCAAAATATTCAGTTGGATTGTGTATGAGAGTATTACAAACGTGATAGACCCCTGAGTCTATTGCAAAAGATACAGTTAATGGGTTCACAATGGGTTTTAATTAATATGGAATCTGCACAAGTTGTGTCATGCTCATGTAGACAGTGTGATTATGAGGTTTAAGCTAGTTATATGCCCATGGTATAGTGTTGTAATTATCCACAGGGCTTCATGGGAGAGAGTTAATCACAAACCCCTTTTTCCAAAATCCAACTACACATAGAATGGAGAAGAAAGCTTGGTAGAATGGAGAGAGGTCTCTTGAAATTAATGCAACTAAGAAAAATTAACATACGAAAAAGCATAGTGATTTAGTTTCCTTTCGGCTCGTTTAGGCCCATCTAATGACGTAAACGAAACTAAACATAAGAAAGTGTAAGGTTAATGTTTTGTCGGTTAATTGGTTGACCTAATTGCTGAAATAAGGAAATTAATTTGTTTTGGAAGGAGAAGGCAAGACATAAGAGTATTGTTTATGAATTCGGCGTCCATTCAATTCAATTCACCAGAGTAAGAAGAACCAAACATGAAATCGATGGAGAAGACTCAGAAACTCCCTACGATCAATCAAGTTGCTTCGTCCGCAAGAAAAGGAATCAAACGAAGAAGAAGAGAGTTTGAGAAAATTCATATACCTAACGATATCGTCGAAGAAATCATGATGATACTTCCGGTGAAATCGCTCATGAGATTCCAAGCTGTGTCAAAACACTGGAGATCTCTGATCACGTCCAAAGATTTCGGAGAAAGATACATGGATCTAGGGCAAAGCAAAGAGTGCAACCTGCTTATTGTCTCTGATTATGTTAAAGATTATGCGGCACGGGAAACCAATTTCTCTTTAAAAACAGTTGCCTTGGGGACGACGCCAGCTTCTGCGGTAGATGAAACGGCTTTGAAATTTGAAATAGGTACCTGGCAACTCTATATATCCCAGAGCTGCGATGGCCTTGTCTGCTTGTACGATATAAACATAGCAGTAAAAGTGGTGAATCCGGCCACAAAAAAGTACATAGAACTGCCCTTATCGAGAATTCAACAGATTTGTATGAACAAACATGATCCGGATTTATCAGTTGAAGATCCACATCATGTTGAATATCCAGGACTGTCATTTTCTCAGTTTGGGTTTGGGAAAGACAACTTTACGGGAAGATATAAACTAGTATGGCTATATAATACTTTCCCATTTTTTACTACTACGTGTGAGGTTTTGGATTTAGAAGTTAAAAAATGGAGGTTCGTGGATACTATTAGTCTTGATCATCATAATATCATGAATCATAATCACTTCAATGATCAGGGGCCAGTGTTTGCAAACTGATCACTCTATTGGCTCACGGCAGATGAAGATGGAGATCCAATGCAAAATACCAAAATCATAGTTTTTAATATACACACAGAGATGTTTCAAGTCATCCCAATGCCACCTTTTATTACCGATGACGCTTGTGGTCACTATATTGCGTTATGCAATCTCCATGGTCGTCTCTGCATCTCTGAGGTTGAGTGGGGGAAGCAAGACTTTTACACATGGAAGCGTAATAAGCAACACTTTTGGTGGAGGGTTAAAGATAACACATGGGAGAAGATCTTCTCGGTTCACTTGCCTTCCACTTACACTTTGTTTGGTTCTGACTATGTGCACCTTGTCACACCTTTGGCCATTTGTAGGGACACCAACAAGGTCATCCTCGCAGTTAGCGGTAATGATAACCTCGTTGCTCTCGATCTTGATCCTCAATCTACAGGATATCAATTATATTTGTCTTGTTACAAGGGCTTAGCTATTCCTTATTTTCCAAGTTTATCTCTTCATTCTATTGAAAAAGAGACGTAATTATCTTCATTGGTTGGAATAATCCGATAATGATGTGTATCAATTAATAAAATTACCAGTTCTCGGAATGGCAGAAAACATAGTTGGTTATTGAGTCTCGTGATCTTGGTCTGACGATTCTAAATTTTTATTCGGTTCATTTAGATATCTTGTTGGTTTATTTTCTAGCTAGTGGGCTGCCCCGGAAACAACTGGATCTTGGTCTGTTTGTTGTTATAATATCTTCAATTTGTTCCTTTGCAACAAAATGAAAAGAATTGTAAAAAGATTAATTTTTTTTGTATGAATGTAAAATTTATTAACCAAAATAACTGTTTGGGAATGAATGCATCTTGAAGCTAATAGTTTTGAGAATTCTGGAAAAAAAAATCAATTAGAGAAGAGGATTAGCTACTATATTAATATTAGCTCTTTTGTGTGTGTGTGTGTCTGTGTGCGCTATTGCATATTACCATTTGGAAAACATATTACAACCCAAATCAGGGAAAGGCTTAGCTATCTCAGCTTAGTTGAATGGCCCTGTCCAAAGACCCATTGCAGTTGGTACGATCTCAATTATAAGCACCGATGCTATTTAAGAGCGGATGAGAAGTCACCTGATACGTATGTTATGGTTTGTAAACAGCAGTAAAAATAAAATAAAATAAACTTATACTTAGAAAAAACGAGGTAAAAAGATAAATCAAACAATATGGTCGAATAAATAATTTCTGTATTTCAGTATCAGTTTAAAAAGCTTTTAAAGAGATACGTATCGGAATTAATGGTTTGTATCTCTTTGGTATCTCGCAAGCAGCTAGCAACTTATTATAAGGTTTGGTTCAAATGTTTTGCACTGGATTTTTCTTAAAAGGTTAAACAATTGAAGATATTGAACCAGAATAAAAATAGCAATATATTTATTTTCATACAAGAATCTAACAAAACTTAAAAATGATCTATATGATAGGTGTATCATGTGTATTAATATATGATATGTTATATTATTAACGAGTTAATTAGAAATATCTTATTATATAAAGTTGGGTTTTGAAAGTTAGTCATTAACAAGATTTTGACATGTGTCAAGTTTATATCAATCTGAGATTTTGACATGTGTCAAATTAATATTTAATATAAAAAGATAATTATCAAAAAAATTACAAAAATTAAAAGTTTTTTCTTAAATAATTATAAGGAGATTATATATATAATATATATATATATTTCATATATTCGAAATTACAACATTATTTACTTATTTTTAATTTTAAGTTATTAATTTTACAAAAAAAATAGAAATTGGATTAAGGAAAATATACAGTTAATTATTTATTCTAAATTTTGTAAATACTCACTTCTATATAAACATAGATTGTCTCACACTTTTGATCTAACAAAATAATTTATTCAAAAATATTGCTTTTAACTTTGTTCTATTGGTAAAACTTTTTAAATAGAAATGTAAATTTTTCTTATTTTTTAAACTAAAATTTTCTCCTACTTTCTTCTTTTTCAGTTTACAAAAATTAAAAGTTTTTTCTTAAAAAATTGTAAAGAGATTATATATATAATATATATATATATATATATATTTCATAAAATTCGAAATTACAACATTTAATTTTAAGTTATTAATTTTACAAAAAAATAGAAATTGGATTAAGGAAAATATACAGTTAATTATTTATTCTAATTTTTGTAAATACTCACTTCTATATAAACATAGATTGTCTCACACTTTTCATCTAACAAAATAATTTATTCAAAAATATTGCTTTTAACTTTGCTCTATTGGTAAAACTTTTAAAATAGAAATGTAATTTTTTTCTTATTTTTTAAACCAAATTTTTCTCCTACTTTCTTCTTTTTCAGTTCGTAATTGTTAAGATTAATATATTGACAAAAAAAAAGATGATTTGGAATTATGTATTGACCAAAAAAAATTAATGTAGTATTTTTAGATTGTTATATTTAATTTATCTTTTCACTTTTGAATTATTTGGAATTCATATATTATCGTGCTTATAATTTTCTATTATTTTTTAATTTATGTCAAATTAATTTTCTTCTATTTTTTCAACAATGATTGGTTGGACATAGACTTTTTTTGTGCAACCATTCAATCCCAAAGGGAGATAAAGAGTAGAAGCTCATCAACCTAATGGTTAGATAAAAAAGGCTAATCAAACACAAGCTTACAACAAACATAGATCAATAGATTAGAAAACATAAATTGTTGTTGATAGATCCATTGGAGTTCGGACACTGTGACACCCTGCTTTGCGGATAGGTTTAAAAGAATTGATTTGACCACCTATGTCAGCAAAGTGCACTTATCTTTTCGATCAATGGTCCTGAGAGAACTCTAAGAGTTAAGCGTGCTTGAGCTGGAGTAATTTCAGGATGGGTTACCTTTCGAAAAATGATTGTCGGAACTGTGCGAGTGAGGACAAAACATAGGAAAATATTATATGATGATTTATAGGGGTAAGTATTTAAAGCCTCCCGGACGTAACAAACCGACCATCGGATATATGTGGGCTAGAACTAGACGTGGGGCCCACTGAGGAAGGTGGGCCCATGGAGTGGGAGTGGACATGGGGCAAGGTGGCAGTCCTGGCATTCCAGACACAAAGACTACATCATGGTGTGTCAAAGATACTTCCACGAATATATTGAAAAATTTAACATTAGTTACTATTAAAAGATTTTATGACGTTAGAAAAGGGTCTTTAGTTTCATTGGTTGTTGGAGCAAGCCATTTTGAGATAGTTAAAAGACGTGAACATATTCTCTCTACACATGAGGAGGGCAGAGCCGAGGTTCTCTCTATGGTGGAGGAGGTTGGACGCAAGGTTATCTTCCCAAGAGAGGAAGATGGAGGAGGTTGGATGCAAGGTTATCTCCCCAAGGGAGGAAGGTGGAGCCAAGGCCCTCTCCATAGTGGAGGAGGTTGGACGCTATGTTCTCTCCATAAGGAAGGAGGGCGAAGCCGAAGTTCTCTCCATGATTGGTCATACACTATTGTGATGTTACATCATTGATTAGTATACTATGTAATATATTTTTTATTCGAAATATTTTTTGAGCCAATAATTTTAATAATTAAAAAACTATGCAAAAGTGAAAGTAAAAAAAAATATGTAATAGTTGACTTAATGTGTTCATACAGACATTTTTTAGATTGTGGTAAAGAATATATTTGTAATATACTGTATATTTAGTTGTAAAAAAATACGCTTTTAATAGTAACATAAAAAAAAGATTTGTAAATGAATATAAATCCGTATATTATAGCAAAAATAAAACTTATAAATAACTTTATTTATAATATTTTTAACCCGCATATTGGACGGGTTCTTATCTAGTATATATAAAAAAAAAGTTAGTACCAAAAAGTATAGTCATTTAGTTCCCTTTCGACTCGTTTAGGCCGCCCAACTGATAGATGACTTAAACAAAACTAAATATAAAGAAAGTGTAAGGTTATTATTATGTGAAAAAATATTGGATTCTCTTATTTATCTTTTTTAATTAACCAATCGAAATACAGCAATATGCCTGTCATATCATATTTAAAAAATAAATCAAAAATTAAAAAAAAAAACAAAATAAATTAAGAAAACAAATAGATTGATTGGTTGACCAGACAATTAAACAGAATTATATGTTGACCTAATCGCTGAAATAAGGAAGTGTTTTAGAAGGAGAACGCAAGACATATATTGTTTATGAATTCGGCGGCCATTCAATTCAATTCACGAAAGTAAGAACAATCAAACATGAAATCGATGGAGGAGACTCAAAAACTCCCTACGATCAATCAAGTTGCTTCGTCCACAAGAAAAGGAATGAGACGAAGAAGAAGAGAGCTTGAGAAAATTCATATACCTAACGATATCGTCGAAGATATCATGATAAGGCTTCCGGTGAAATCGCTCATGAGATTCCAAGCTGTGTCAAAACACTGGAGATCTCTGATCACGTCCAAAGATTTCAGAGAAAGATACATGGATCTAGGGCAAAGCAAAGAGTGCAAACTTCTTATTGTCTCTGATTATGTTGAAGATTATGCGGCACGGGAAGCCAATTTCTCTTTAAAAACAGTTGCCTTGGGGACGACGCCAGCTTCTGCGGTAGATGAAACGGCTTTGAAATTTGAAATAGGTACACGGAAACTCTTATATCCCAGAGCTGCGATGGCCTTGTCTGTTTATACGACAAAAACATAGCAGTAAAAGTGGTGAATCCGGCCACAAAAATGTATATAGAACTCCCCTTATCGAGAATTCAACAGATTTTTATGAACAAACATGATCCGGATTCATCAGTTCAAGATCCACATCATGTTAAATATCCGGGACTGTCATTTTCTCAGTTTGGGTTTGGGAAAGACAACTCTACGGGAAGATATAAACTAGTATGGCTATATAATACTTTCCCGTTTTTTACTACTACGTGTGAGGTTTTGGATTTAGAAGTAAGAAAATGGAGGTTCGTGGATACTATTAGTCTTGATCATCATAATATCATGAATAATAATCTGTCCAATGATCAGGGGCCAGTTTTTGCAAACGGATCACTCTACTGGTTCACGGGAGATCAAGATGGGCATCCAACACAAAATACTAAACTCATTGTTTTTGATATTCACACAGAGATGTTTCAAGTTATCCCAACCCCACGTTTTATTACCGATAACGCTCGTGGTGACTACATTGGTTTATGCAATCTCCATGGTCGTCTCTGCATCTCTGAGTTGAAGAGTGGTAAGTATGATGAGAAGCAAGAATTTTGGTGGACGGTTGATGAGAAGCAAGACTTTTGGTGGAGGGTTAAAGATAACACATGGGAGAAGATATTCTCCGTTCACTTGCCTTCCACTTACACTTTGTTTGGTATTAATTTTGGGAAACTTCTCACACCTCTGGCCATTTGTAGGGACACCAATAAGGTCATCCTCTCACTTCGCGGTGAAGATAACCTCGTTGCTCTCGATCTTAATCCTCACTCTACAGGTTATCATTTATATTTGTCTTGTTACAATGGCTTAGCTATTCCTTATTTTCCAAGTTTATCTCTTCATTCTATTGAAAAAGAGACGTAAGTAGTTCTTCATTTGTTGGACTAATCCGATAACGATGTGTATCAATTAATAAAATTACCAATTCTCGGAGTGGCAGAAACAGAGTTGTTATTGAGTCTCTTGATCTTGGTGTGACGATTCTAAATTTATTTGGTTCATCTAGCTCGATTTCTTGTTGGTTTAATTTTCTAGTGGGCTGGCCCAGAGAGATTGAAAAGCTCTTAAAGAGAGATTGGAATTAATGGTTTGAATCTCTTTGGTATTTGGCAAGCAGCTAGCAACTTTTTTAAAGGTTTGGTTCAAATGTTTTACATTGGATTTTTCTAAGGTTAAACAATTGAAAGATATTGAACCAAAATTAAACAAATTCAAATGTTTTTCATACAAGAATCTAACAATTTTTTAAAAAGGTCTATATGATAGATGTATCATGTGTATTATTATATGATATGTTATATAATTAACGATTTTATTAGATAAATAAAATAAAAAAGTTAGTACAACAAAACCTAATCAAAGTTAAATGAAGAGAAAACGAGGGTTTTGTCTTAAAGCTCACCAGAAAGATACGAATGAGAAAAAGGTGGTACCCACAGCACACCCCCGCATGTGGACACATTTCACCGTTTTAACAGTGACACCCAAACCGTAACCATCCTTCTTAATTGTTGTGTAAAATTTTTAATTTTATACGAAAAGTAGCTTTTTAATTATATAAAAGATAAAATAAAATGACAGACACAGAGAGAAAGAGGGGACCTTATAGACATACTTTTCAAGATCATATATGGCTTATTTAAAAAAGGAAGAAGAACACAAAACAGTAGAGAGAGAAAGAGCGAGAGAGAGAGAGAGATAGGGCTTTGAGGTTTGTGTTTGTATTATACTACATATGTATATAGGAATAGTGTCTTCTTCTTCATCATCTTCTATATCATCATCATGCATCATCTTCTTCTTGGTTCTTTTCTCTAGCTTCGATTTATAGCTTTTTAATTTGACTACTACTTTTTTTTCTTCTTCTTGGTTTCTTTCTCTTGATCTCAGGTACACACAAAAAAAGTTAAACCAAACTCTTCTTCTTTACAAACTAAAAACAAAAGTATAAACTCTTAATTTGTTTTTCTTTGTTTATATATGTCTTCTAGTGAATTGTTTTTATAAAAAAATTTCTTCATGTCGTCAATCTCTATGGATTCTTCCTGTTCTTATAATTCCTCCCTTCGTTTTCTTCTGAAATTATAATTTGATATCTTTCACTATCTGTTTTTTTTAATTAATAACTCTTTTTGTCTTATGGATTATTTGTAGATTATTCTTTTCCACGCAAAGAAGAAGATCTAAAGATGTCGTCATCATCATATAACACTAGCGTTATTCCTTCATCATCATCCTCTGCTCAGCCGTTCTTCATCACCAGCTCAGGCGCCGGAGATAACGACTTCAACCGGAAAGATACTTTTATGTCGTCAATGATTCAACAACCTAACTCCTCAGCTCCACCACCCAAGAAACGAAGAAACCAACCCGGAAACCCAAGCAAGTACCTCTTACATATAATTCTTTATATATATTTATCACTAAGAATCACACTATAAGCTTTAAGATAAAACATAACAAAACAAAACAAGAACCCTAATCTAATGCTATTTTCTTTGTAAATATAGTATCAAGATTTTATTTACAGCGACAGGCCATTAGATCATATATATACGTATATATGTGATCTTTTTCTTTCTTTCTATATGTACATGTAATTGTAATCGTGTGTATAATCTTTTTTCGATTTAGGCATCACCGATTAACATTTTGGGTCGTCTGATTGGTGAATAANATCATGCATCATCTTCTTCTTGGTTCTTTTCTCTAGCTTCAATTTATAGCTTTTTAATTTGACTACTCTTTTTTTTTTTCTTCTTCTTGGTTTCTTTCTCTTGATCTCAGGTACACACAAACAAAGTTAAATCAAACTCTTCTTCTTTACAAACAAAAAACAAAAGTATAAACTCTTAATTTGTTTTTCTTTGTTTATATATGTCTTCTAGTGAATTGTTTTTATAAAAAAATTTCTTCATGTCGTCAATCGCTATGGATTCTTCCTGTTCTTATAATTCCTCCCTTCGTTTTCTTCTGAAATTATAATTTGATTTCTTTCACTATCTCTCTTTTTTTTTAATAACTCTTTTTGTCTTATGGATTATTTGTAGATTATTCTTTTCCACGCAAAGAAGAAGATCTAAAGATGTCGTCATCATCATATAACACTAGCGTTATTCCTTCATCATCATCCTCTGCTCAGCCGTTCTTCATCACCAGCTCAGGCGCCGGAGATAACGACTTCAACCGGAAAGATACTTTTATGTCGTCAATGATTCAACAACCTAACTCCTCAGCTCCACCACCCAAGAAACGAAGAAACCAACCCGGAAACCCAAGCAAGTACCTCTTACATATAATTCTTTATATATATTTATCACTAAGAATCACACTATAAGCTTTAAGATAAAACATAACAAAACAAAACAAGAACCCTAATCTAATGCTATTTTCTTTGTAAATATAGTATCAAGATTTTATTTACAGCGACAGGCCATTAGATCATATATATACGTATATATGTGATCTTTTTCTTTCTTTCTATATGTACATGTAATTGTAATCGTGTGTATAATCTTTTTTCGATTTAGGCATCACCGATTAACATTTTGGGTCGTCTGATTGGTGAATAAATTTTATTCATTTAAGTTTTAATAATTGAAACAGATCCTGATGCGGAAGTGGTAGCATTATCTCCGAAGACACTAATGGCTACAAACAGATTCATATGCGATGTATGCAACAAAGGGTTTCAAAGAGAACAAAATCTACAGCTTCACCGAAGAGGACACAATCTCCCATGGAAGCTGAAACAGAAGTCAACCAAAGAAGTGAAGAGGAAAGTATATCTTTGTCCGGAGCCCACGTGCGTTCACCATGACCCGTCACGTGCTCTCGGAGACCTCACCGGAATCAAGAAGCATTATTACCGTAAACATGGCGAAAAGAAGTGGAAATGCGAGAAATGTTCTAAGCGTTACGCTGTTCAATCTGATTGGAAGGCTCACTCTAAGACTTGTGGTACTAAAGAGTATCGATGTGACTGTGGTACCATCTTCTCTAGGTAACTAATCTCTATCCATTTCATTAAATTAATTTGTTCGTATTTGGTTTAAGTAATGAAACGTATAATAAATGTGTCAGTATGTGTGGTATCTAGATATACGTACCCTCTTATCTTGGTAAAGTATAAAAATGGACCATCTATATTTTGTATTATATTAAAAAACTATTTTAAGTAAAATCTGAATTCAACACTGCATGTAAAACTTAGCTTATTTACTAATTTACATGAAGAATACCAAATATATATAATCATCTGTGACTGAAAGTTTGTATATTTGGCCACGATATTTGAACCTCGAGTACACCGCCTATAAAAATGTATATAGTGATCACTATGTACATAGGATCTATCAATGTATTTGTTTGGTTGTTGATGAGTAGTGAATAGAGAAAGACAGTGAATAGAAAGTAAGAAAATTTTAAAAGATGCTAAATTTGGTCACATGTATGAGTTGGATTTTGTTTTTCTATTTTCCACTTTTGTTTTCTTCTTCTTCACTTTGCAGGTTCCCCTTTTTACGAAACTCCTCTCCAATTTGTGGACCCTTTCTTATCTCTTTCTCTCTCTAGACATACATATGCATGCATACATCATATAGATACACACAAAAAAATTTGGTAAGAGTGCGTTACTTAAATTTATTACAGTGTTCTGGTGACATGACTTAATTGCTCTTCTAGGGTTTCTTTCTTTATTTTCATGGTTTGAGTAACATACGTTGTTGCAGAATGTGACTGACTTGTATTAACATTCCTGGGTTTTGCATTAAATGAAGAAGGTCTTTCACTAAATTAGCAATTGACTCGACCTCTATATTCTTCTATCATTCTCTCCTATATATGGTAGCCACAATAACTATAGCATTTATTATTTATGACTCACGGAATTATAGTTTTCATAAAGTATATGAATTATATAATAACTTTAATATCAACCGTTGTCTTATTTACATTTTCTTTCTTTCTTGTAGACGTGATAGTTACATCACGCATAGGGCTTTCTGTGATGCATTGATACAAGAGACTGCAAGAAATCCTGCCGTGAGCTTTACGTCAATGGCAGCTGCTAGTAGCGGTGCTGGCTCTGGTGGAATTTACGGGAGACTTGGTGGTGCCAGCGCTCTCTCGCACCATCATATGAGTGGTCATCCAAGTTCTGGATTTTCCCCTCTCGCAGGTTACAATCTGAACATTGCATCTTCTGAAAATAGGAGAGACTTTGTTCCGCAATCATCAAACCCTAACTTCCTACTCCAATGCTCTTCGAGCCAAGGAATGTTAACTACGACACCAAACAACAATGATCAGAGTTTCATGAACCAGCACGGTCTGATACAGTTTGATCCGGTCGACAACATCAACCTCAAGAGTAGCAGTACCAACAACAGCTTCTTCAACCTCGGATTCTTTCAAGAAAACACCAAGAACTCGGAGACTAGTCTTCCTTCTCTCTATAGCACCGACGTTCTTGTTCAACACCGTGAAGAAAACTTGAACGCGGGTTCTAACGTGTCAGCCACGGCACTTCTTCAGAAAGCCACACAAATGGGTTCAGTCACAAGCAACGATTCTGCTTTGTTCAGAGGCTTAGCATCTTCGTCTAATCCATCAAGTGTAATCGGTAATCACTTTGGTGGAGGACAAATTCTGGAGAATGATAACGGAAACCTTCAAGGTCTTATGAACTCATTAGCGGCCGTTAATGGCGGCAGCAGTGGATCCGGAGGCAATATCTTCGACGTCCATTTTGGAAACAATGGAAATATGAGCGGCTCAGATAAGTTAACGTTAGATTTTCTTGGAGTTGGAGGAATGGTGAGAAATGTGAATCGCGGCGGCGGTGGTGGTGGCAGTAGTCGTGGCGGAGTTTCTTTGGATGGTGAAGCGAAATTTCCCGAGCAAAATCATCCATTTGGAAGAGGTTGATAATATCTTATTATATCGTATAACTTAATTAGGTGATAATTTTGGTATCTTTGTTGTTGTCTTCATAATCAATATATGATACAGTATATCTTTTGTGAGCTTTTTAGGTTTGGGTTTGGTTTTAGAGTCTGTCTTTTATATAATAAAAAGAATTAATGTAAGTTTGCTATTTTATTAACTTACTACAGAGTCCACTATGAATTTATGGGGTGTTGAACATAATCTGAATGGAGAGAACGGATTAGACGAAATGATTAAAGAATGAAATGCGGTTGAATTCATGAATAGAAAATGGTAGAAACTTGGGATCACACTTCTCGGTTTAGAAAAAAATTCCACACCAATCTGACCGTATACATCACAATTTAGTGAAAGCAAAATCTTCACGAAAACTTCAAAAAGACAATATATGCCGTGTTTTCAAAAGACCTACTCGTATACGGGATGTTACAAAATGATTTGAGCTTCAATCCATGTTTTGCTAGTTTCACTAAAATCATAACTTCAATACGTCTATTGTGGTTCCTATAACTACCTGAAATATTTTCTCGTTTTGAACTTTCCAAATACTATAAAATCTTAAGGAATGTCTCTGCCTCTTGTTCTGATCCGTCGTGCTTCGGTTAACACTTGACACCATAATATGAAATCCATGTCCTCATACAGTGACGAAACTAGAAAATTTTTGTATATGGGTCAAAAATAAAATTTAATATAACATCGTGAGAATCAATCAGGAGATCAACCGTGATTAATCGTCACCCGCTCTGCCCCAAACGAGACAAAAGAGATCTCCGCTCAACCGGCTGGTACATACCATACATGATGTCCGGTCTGAATTCTTTTTTTTCTTTTTTAAATGTACATTTTTCTGCCTACATAAAGGAAATTAAAACACCCACTTGAATATATATTTTTATTCGGGGGACACAAAATTATCTTAATTGAAAAGTATATAAATGCATAGGTACCATGTTGATACTAAATTTAATTCATAAACTAAATTACACATCCCACGTTGCACATGCGAATATACATGAGCATATTTGAAGACAATAATAAGCCAATCGTATCGGGTATATTCCAATACGAAGCATAGTCCAAACAGAAGCATCCAACGCCTTCATATTATTCAATATCATATCGCAATTAAATATCCAAACTATATACTATATAATAACTAAATAATTATATATTCTATATATTAGATTCACAAATATTAACAGATTGTTATTTAAGCTATACAGCGAATGTCAAAATCAAAGAAATATTTATGTTTGCATATTAACAAGGTGAAGCAAATTAAATACAGTAAAACCTCTATAAATTAATAATATTGAGACCATGAAAATCTATTAATTTATAGAGGTTTTAATTATTGATAAATTAATAATTAATAATTTATAGAAAGACTTTCCTAATCTAGTAAAAATATAATTTAAAATAAGATTTAATTATTATAAATAATATTTTTATAAAATCAATTACAAAAAAAATAACAATTATTATGTTTTGAAGATAACGCTTAAAAATGGTTATATAGTAAAAAAATTTAAAGAACTCTAAAAAAAATTAATGTGCATATATATACATATATTTAGATATTTTTATATAATTATTAATTTATACTATTGACGAGACCATATATTTACAAAGGATTTTCAAAAAAGTTATTATCTTATTATATTATCGAATTGTGTCCAAAATTACACTAGTTCCAACTTGGGACTGAAAAAATTTATTAATTTACAAAAATTATTAATTTATCGAGTATTAATTTATAGAGGTTATACTGTATAAAAGAATTTATTTTTCCTTATTGATATTTTAATGTGTTGACTAGATCATCCCTACTGATATCCTCCTACATAATTTTGTGGCTTATATTGCATTTTAGTAGATAGAACCCCTTTATTTATTAAATATTTAATTAAATATAATACATCATATGTTAATATAATTTATAGAGTATCATAAGGAAAAGAAGAACTAATTTTCAAAGCAATTGGTATACTTCAATGTATTTGGATTCATATGATTTTCAACGGAGTTCCATATATCCTCCTAAACCAACTTTAATAAGTTATTCGTATCAGCTACCACTTGTGGTTTGTGGACAGGTGACTTCGCAAAGTAAATAAACGTGTGCGTAGTTAAAAACCGTGATGATACCTAGGATTTTAGGGTGGTCTATACCGATTCCATTTTTCTCCTTTTTATGTTTGATTCCTGTAGCTTCGATGCTCGATGCGTGGTTGACATATATATCCTCTTTTCCATTTTGATTTCAGTCTATATGTACCCTCAGAGCCTCCACCGTGCTTTACGGGATCCAATTACTTTGTTTTTTCGTCTATATTAAGTGGACACGCAATATTTTTCGGAAAACAAACAATGTGATTCAGCGTTGGTTTTTTTTTATAGAAACTTTCTTATGGTTGAATTGTCCCACTTATTTTTGGAGGGTTCCTCCTGCTTCGAGACAGTTTATATAGCATAAGTCATCTAATAGTTCCATCCAAATTTTGGATACTGGCAAAGTTTTCTACAAGATAGATGTACAACTAAAAGAAAATATGGTTAATGAACTAATATAGAGCTAATATTACATACTTGATATGGACTCTTTTCACATATACATACAAACCTCTCAAAATATGCAAAGGTGTTGATGTGGTCATTGTGTCGATCGTCATCATTTAATTTGGTTATCCATGTATATCTTGTCGTATAAAATCAACATGTTTGTGAGTATCTAGTAGCCATGTTGATAGGTGAAATCATCACGTAAGTCAACATCCTTTCCATGTAACTCAGCTAATCTTTTTGTTACTATTTAATGTTCTTTGTTGGAATTCATGCCACGTTCTTGCGTACATTAGTGAGTTTCACTTGGTCTCGTTATATACCTCTCTATGGTTTGATTTAGCGGTCTTCGTTGCAAAATGTCTAACCAAGGAGGCAGGAAGGATATCGACAGTCGAAGTTATATTCTTTTCATTATCGAAATATTTTGGTGCTCTTTGGGACCTCTATCGTTCGATGATGAGGTTGTGAGTTCACTAACCGTGTTCAACCCTTTTTCGTTGGGTATCACGTTTGCGGGGGACAGTCTCATATAACCAAAGCATGAATTCGAGTTGCTCATTTTTTTATAATAGATGTCTCCACTTATCTTAGAAAAAAATCACTTATAGCACCACATGTAATAATTTAGCTTAAGTGAATCTTGTAGCATCATGTCTTGGTTTTATAGTTCGTTCTTTACAACGGTCTATAAGGTATTTGGGACAGATCCTAAAAATGTCTAAACATCTTGGATAAGGTCATCTTCTACTCATGCTCTCCAAATGCTACGTAAATTGGCCACGTTACCTGGTAGGCTGGTATAATGCATGGTAGATGGCTCCAAGAAGTCAAACTCACCCGTACTAATGATTTTTAGTCTATGATCAGGACTCGAAACATGTAACTTACTATTACTCTTACAGGGCTATTAAATATATTCGATGTAAAATAAATAAACCAAAGATACCTTTTGATGAAATGTGTGTGCATAGCCAAGATTCATACATCTTTTTATCAGAATATAGCTTGTGCATGTGCATCTCTAATTAATTAAGATAGTGCTATAATTAATTTATAGTAGACTATAAAAAAATAGTCGGCCACCTATTTCAGTATATGGGAGAAATACAAAAAACAAACAAATATATATTACCTAATATTAATCATTTGATAAATCAAGTCAAAGTTATTAATTATATATATATATATATATATATATATGTTTCATTACATGTAATTAGTTTTTTCTTAAAAGAACTTAACACTAAAGTTAAAGGCAGAATGTTGTTGACAATCCAAAGACATACAAACCTTCAGTCGTTTCGTTTCGTCCTTATCGTTACTTTCCCAACGTTGACTATCTATACGACTCAAAATCATATGAACTTTTGGAGTCTGTAAAAATTGGAATTTAATTTTTTTATCATGTTTTAGTATGTTTAGAGTGACAACGAAAATATTAATAGTGTGGATCAGTACATACGAGGATTTGATCTGTACAAACAGAAGTCTACCAATCTACCACAAGATCACCATTTCTTAATGATATAATCTAGGGTTTTCATAAAAAGTTTTTTTTTTTTAAATCTAGCTTTCTTTTTTGGAATACTAATATAAAACAAGTAACAATGATATATATATAATTTTTTTTGTTCTAAAAAGACCAATAATACATAAATTAAACATGTAAAGATGACATGTTACGGATCATAAAAAAAATGTTAAACGGTTTTCTTTTATAAATTAAACAAAATTTGTTTCGATAAAAAGTTGTTTACATGCACAATGCACATACAAATTTAAAAAACCAATTGAATCAGGTTCACGAAGTGGTAAGCACCGACAAGAGGATGATGCAAAATCAGTTTGGGTTTTTGCAATGGAACCAGCATTGAAGTATTTCTGATCCATTATATATATTTCGAAATATGTCTAAAGAATTCAAGGATTTAAAGACTATGCTTCAAAATTTATAAAGTATGCATCTAAAAACATTCATCGACATGTGGCAACATCATGTTATTAAAAAACACAAAAACTGTTTAACAATGGTATACAAGTTTTTTTATTGTTGACTATGAGTTTTTAGAATTTCAGTGAGCATTTTGATGAATACATACATTCTAGCTTAACCTAAAGGAAAAAAAGGAAACAAGTCCAAATCGATATGATAGATCTTCATTATTTTTTTTTCAAAACGTCTCTAGTGGGGTATATATGAATTACAACCATTAAAGAAAAAAAGAATACATCGATTATGTTTCTCCGGGAAGTTCTTCAACAGTGAAAAGATCTATCTAGTTTGCGAATCGGAGGAATTATATATATAAAGTTGATATGTGGATTTATATTAATTGAAATGGATAAGAAAAAAATAAAAGAGTAAAGCATGTGAATGACAGAGTTGTCGTTCATGTGAAAGATTGAAAAAAAATGGCCCGTGAAGAGATTGTCGAGAAAAGTTTGTGAATACTACAAAAAATGCTTGAGATTTCTTCTGCTTGTTCTTGGTCCACTTCATTATGGTAAAATCTTTAATTGGGCCATACAACATCAATTAATTAATAGATACATTGATGCTTATATATTCTATTTGATCAATCACACATTTGGATTCATTGGCTTATAACTTAACATCTACCAAAAAGAAGATATAAGTAAAGACTGTAAGACTAGTAAATTCTTTTTTTGTTTGTGTAAATTCAATCTGTAAAGGCATAAATTTAAGAATTTGAAGGTGATTTAATTAGTTAAGTAAATATAAACTGAATATAATTTTATTTTAAAGACTTTGATAAGATAAGTTCAATATATGATTGTTACTCGCTCCAGACAACAGCACTTTTCAATATAAAACTTCTTTTGATGGGTTTACAGTTACATACAGTATGTCTTAATATTGGTCATTTCATAAAACGCTTTAACGCAAGATATATGAATTTTGCCTCCAAGTAATTTTGGTGGTGAGCAAGCTTTTGCCAAAGATATATTAGTAAAACATATTCGGATTCTGCCGAAACATTCGATTAAATTCAACATTGTAACATCTGGTAAAGAGTGTTCCGTAAACACACTACAAATAAGACATCCGGATTGAAGATTCAGCTACTAAATAGTAAATGTGCATAGTCACAATGAATTATAACAAATTTACACTATCACTATATGCCACCACCCACCAAATTTTTTATTCTTGGCTACATTTTTCTCTAAGTGTGTTCAACTTGGATTGGGGTAAGAATCAAGTAATTAAGAAACAAGAGAATTATCTACATGGATTACTTAACAAGTAATTATACTCTTATTTAAAATAAGGTTATAAGGAAAACAATTTAAGAACAGTAAAATGAAAAGCAGGGGAAAATATATAAATAAGAAGATGAGAGAAGAGCTGTCTGTTTTTGGTGAGACAACGATATCATCTCTCCCTCTCGTTTCATGTCGATGGGCCTCCTTACTTCCATCACTTGCATATATGTCCCTACATTATATATATCATATTAGCTATTATTGTTATTCCCCCATATAAATTATTACGACAAAGACATTAAATTACTATTATTAATATTGTTATTTCAACAATTGTATAGATGTTGTCACAATAATGTAATGGGATGTTCACATTCGCACACCTATACACTAAATCTTTTCGCGAAAAAATATCCAAAACTAGCTAAGAATCCATGAAAATATCAACCAACATACACCGAACTGAAATATCAAATCCAAGTTCCATTAGAATCATTAGAATATGAAAGAGCCAAAAAAAAATCCAATCTAAACGAATATATATATTGAAAAATATTAGAAACTAAGATTTTAATTTTAAACAAAAGTATCAAAGATATATTCTAATAAAAACATGTTTCCAAACCAAAATCGAAGTTGTACCTTAGAGTTAATTTTTTGTTGAAGCTGTTTTTTTAACCGTAAATTACATCAATAATGAAGACGCGTGAATGAAACAGAGTTGTTTATTTTGGACCGTTAAATTAAAATATGATGGGGACAATCCTTTGAGGATATGGTAGGAACATGTTACATACAGAAACTATATATACAAATGCATATATATATATGCACATGTGACATGTATATGTATATATGTATCGAGATATTTAGAAAGGGGATCACAGGACAAACACTCGTGACATTGCCAGCTAGTGAAGATGACAAATGAAAAGAAATTAAAGAATAAAAAGGCATATAAAAGAAAATAAAAACAAAAAGACAAAGAAACTTAGCAAAGGCTGCTTGTACTCTCCAACTCATTGACTGCCCCATGCAATGATAAGACGATAAATGTGTCAGCCAAATACAAAAATCAAAAACATTTTTCTACCGAAAACAAAATTATTCACACCCAAGTTTTTTTATATATAGTTAAACCGTTGGTCTAGTGTTGTTTTAGTCTTTGACCCTATAAGAAATAATAGATACAAAAGAAGACTTAGCATTGACTCTACAAATAACTAGATCAATTGCTTATTTACTTTAAATCTATAAGCCAGAAATATATTGAATTACGAAAAGTATCTAACTTGTCACAAGAAACCAAATATTATGAACACCACGGATGTAATAATATAAATTTTTCTTCATTCTGAAAGCATAAATTATAACTCTGAAAATATTTTTTTTCAGGAGGGAATTCACTTATATAAACTATGAAAGACAAAATCTTTTACAAAAAAGAAAAAAAAAAGAACTGAGAGTTTAGATAAATTGCAACTAAAATTTAATTACTTCAAATGGGGTTTTGATGACGACATGCATACCTGAAAGATATAGCATGTACTTTGATGAATTAAAAAACCTTTATAAAATTTTCCCTTAGAAACTCGCATGATGGATTCCATAAGGTGGTGAAGTACTTGCCGGACCACCACCGGTATTCACATTCATGCTGCTTCTATCGGCGGAATCCGACGACGAGCCAACTCTTTCTCTACTATTTCCATGTTGTTGTTGTTGCTGCTGTTGTTGTTGTTGTTGTTGCTGCTGCTGTTGAAACCCTCCGCTTCCACTCATGCTTCTTACGATCTGTCCAACTCCAAGAAAGTCTCTAGTCATGCTCTGTTTATCAGTGCTTAACCCTTTGTTTCCTCCTCCGTATGAACCAAAAGGAGAGTCTACTCCGTTAACGCTTCCTGTCGCGCCGGGGTTAGAGAAAGAGTTCATCAAATCCTGAAGATTACTCTCGTTTTCTCCATACATGCCACTCCCAAAGCTTCTTAGGATCGATGAGGCATTGTTATTGTTGTTGTTGTTGTTGCTTCCGTTGTTGTTGTTGTTGCTTGAGGTTGAACCCATTTGAGCAGCTTTCTGAAGAAGGGCAGTTGCTGACATGTGAGGTGTTGAATTTGGATTTTGCATTGATGAACTAAAGAGTGAAGGGACTGATCCTGAGCTGATTCTATCCGCAGAACTCATCAGATTGTTAGGGAAGAGACCAGTGCTTCCTTCTCCTCCTCCTCCAACTGCATTTTCTCCATCATAATGGTTTGACATCATAAGATTACCCGAAGAAACAGCAGCAGCGGCGGGAGCATTAGGGTTGCTTGTTGCAGAAGTAACTCCGTTGTTTCCAGAGAGGAAGCTGAGATTGAAGAGATTGGAGGAAGCAGGGTTATGGTTATCATGTGAGAACTGCATCAGATTCTGTTGAAAACTCATCGGTGATGGCTTGATGTTATTGTTCGCAGCCAAGAACCCTTGTTGGTGATGATGATGATGGTGGTCTTGTTGATCATGAAAGCTAGGGTTTTGCTCTTGCATGAAGTAGCCTGAAGCATTTGCAGCAATGAGATCAGAGGAAGAGCGTGATGCGGTTCCTCCTCCGCCGCTTCCAAGACGGAGAACGTCGCTGGACTGGTGATCAAGATTCTGTGGGGCCCCCATGTGAGAGAAACCAAGGATCATGCTTGACGTGTTGTTGTTGGAGTTGTTGGTGTTTTGTCCGTACGGGAAGTGATGACTTGGCAAAGAAGTCAAAGAAGTTGGGTGTCTCGCACTCTCTTGAGCCAACGCGTCACAGAAAGCTCTATGCGTGATGAAACTGTCTCGCCTGTGACACAAAATTAAAATTAAAAAAAAAAAAAAATCACAATGGAATCTATTGGATCGTCAGATATATCTCTATTCTCTACATATTAAATGATGAAATAAAAGACATATTTTGGGAAAAGTGAAAAAAAAAATACTTGTAAGCAGAGAGAGAGACTCATCATGTCACGTAGCTACAAATAGATTCGCGTGTAATTATGGGATCTTGAAAAGTAGATAGATAGCTAAAAAGTCACTCTACTACTCTATTATACACCCTATTATTTTCCACCTATGTAAACTCTCTTAACAGCTTACACATTCACATGTATGATATGCATATAATGAATTTGCACGCATATACACAAATAGGAGTACAATGTTGTGTCACATTTCAACTTGATGATGTATTTGTCTATATGACAACAATGGGTACGACCAAATCTATAGTTCTATCAATTATTTGCAATAATTAATAAACATAAACATTATTAATAAACTCCGCAAAACTATTATACATATAAGATACTCTTTTCATTTCGAACTAGTACAATTTATGTATGTTTGTACCTGATGTATCTATAATAAAAAAAGGGTATTCAACTAATTTCAAAGGTAGGTGGGAAAAGTTAAGTTTTCACACTAATGTATAGAGAATGATTGTCAAATGAATATCTGACTTTGTCTAATTCAAGATCCTGTAATGTAAGTTCAATAAATGCAAGTTGAGCATGTATTCAATGAACTACTTGTATTATTATATAAATGCTGAAAGAACTACTAATATATGTATCTACGCCACCATATTTTTATTTCCTCATTCCATTTATAGAACGCCCTCTAAATGCACGCACACACACAAACACAGCAATGCCAGCCAAGACTGAAAAAACAAACTCTATTCGAAATAATTATTTAGTACATTAGTTATCACTTCTATGCAAATTTATGCAAAATGTGTAGAGTAGTGAACCAAAATAATATGTGGTGTGTAAGGCTATGGCGCAGAGTACAAACGAATCATATGAAATAATTATATGTTTTCGTAAAATTTTGCACATAAGAGAACAAACACTGTAACAACAACCTCTCTAGATATTATATAGTTTAGCAGCACGTGAATTGCCCATATAGTATAAGTATAATTTCATATCTAAGTAAAAAAAAAAATAATATAAATTTATTTTTATGACATAAAATAGGGCGGTGTTTCCAAGGCAAAAGAATATTAAAAAAAAAACTGAAATCAAAATTGGTCCTCTTTGGTTTTGAGTTTCTGCTAGAAAGCATCTATTTGAAATATGGCAGTTTCAGTGTCATATATAGATATGGCTATATACACATACACATTCACATTCACGTGTGTTCGTGTATCATTTTTTTTTTAAATAAATTATTTTTGAATATAAAGGAAAAATAAAGTTGCATTTACTGCACGAAAGAAAGCGATAAGAGCATCGAAGACTTCGAGGCGAAACAGAAAGTGAACTTAAAAAAACCCTAATCCATGAAGAATGACTCACGGACACATATTCACACACATATCACTCGAAAAGATTAAATTATAATTTAAAGAGTTTTAAAGATTTGGAATACTTACCGAGAGAAGAGTGTACCACAGTCACAACGATACTCTTTGGTACCACAAGTCTTGGAGTGAGCTTTCCAATCAGACTGAACAGCGTAACGCTTAGAGCATTTATCGCATTTCCACTTCTTTTCACCGTGTTTACGGTAGTAATGTTTCTTGATTCCGGTGAGGTCTCCGAGAGCACGTGACGGGTCATGGTGAACGCACGAGGGCTCCGGACAAAGATACACTTTCCTCTTCACTTCTTTGGTCGATTTCTGTTTGAGTTTCCATGGAAGATTGTGTCCTCTTCTGTGAAGTTGTAGATTCTGTTCTCTTTGAAAACCTTTGTTGCATACTTCACATATGAATCTGTTTGTAGCCATTAGTGTCTTTGGAGATAAAGCTATCACTTCCGCATCGGAATCTAATCAAGAGAAAAATTATTGATTAAATTTTATATTGCATGGAAGTTAAATTGATTGAAATCTGAAATTTTAAAAATCAAGTACTAGGGTTTGCTAATTTGCGTACTTCAAGATTTGAAAATTTGGAAAAAGGGAGAATAAAAAAAAAAGGACATGAAAAAGGGATTTCTCTTTTGCACCAATCAATAAGCTTTTTAAAAAATGATCATATGGTTTTATAAAATCAAGATTAAAAGATGGCAATTAAGAGGTGATTAACTTACTTGGAGTTCTTGGTTGGTTTCTCTTCTTTTTCTGCGGTGGAGCTTCAAGCGGTGGCTGTGGTGGCTGGTGGTGAGGAGGAGGAGGAGGTGGAGCTGCGGCGGAGGAATTAGGAGGAAGAAGGTGAGATTGATCATCTTGTCGGACTCCAAAGAAGGAAGCAGCGGAGGATGAAGAAGCAGCCATGGATTCTTCTGTGTTCTATGTGATGGTGAGAGAGAAAAGAAGAAAAAAAAAGAGAAATAAAATGAAATTAGAGAGATGAAACTCTTTAACATTAAATTCTTTTTTGACTTCCACTGATATCTTATCTCAATAAAGCCCTAAAAATGGGATATTCCAGATTTTTAATTATTTTTTTATACTTTTATAAAAATGAAAAAACATTGAAATTCTTGTGAGGTAATAGAAGAGAGAAGTTGAAAGTGACAGGTGAAAAAGATTGCTAGGCTAGTAAGTAAAAAAAAAAGTAACTCATCTACCCAATTTTATAGCCTAGAATGTTAAAAGTTCATATTCAGTTTTTAAAAAATAACCACACTGAATTTAAATCTACCTTGATTAGTTTGGTATAGTTATAATTTAATATGTGATACATAGGATACTAAAAAACTCTATTTCGTGTATTTATTATATGAAATATTTTGGTTTGTTACGCATTTGAATAAATTATTATATACAATTTGGGTGTTGCCTGTAGACACTAACACATATACAGAGCAATTAATTATTTCTATATCATATATTTTCTAAATATGTTTATTAGTCTTTAGAGAAAGAAAAAAAAAAGAAACTATGAGAGCTACAGAGGTCGGTGGACCCAATCCATTTGCCACAAAACGACAGTGGATGGTGCGTGAGACAACCCTCAACAGCTCCTCTCTCTCGCTAACATATGCGAATAATATATTTCCAAGTTTTCTTTGGATCTAAAAGGTTTTAGGAAACGATTACCATAGTGTAATATGACATTAAAATGATGTAGAATAAGATTTTTGATATAACATAAAATTTGTATACGATAATTGCTCTCATAAGAAAAGTTTAGCATCGCGATGTCACCTATATAAATATAATTTGGTTTTATATGTATATCTTAAGGAACTGAAAATGTTCTTTTTGTTAAAGAGATATGTGAAATGTTGGAATTGGTGCCTACATGAGAGTTAACTAATTTAAAACGTTCGACCATATGATATGTCATAAGACAAATATCCAAATATTGTAAGGAATAAAAATCTATTTGAGTTTCAAATAAATTAGGGGTAATAAAACTAAGTGACTATACTAGAAAAAATTTACTAACTTCTAAAAAGGTCTGCCTTATGTTTCCAGAAAATAAAATAAAAGCACAGAAATATAAATTTTAAATTATAAAACTAACACTGATGTGATTTTTTGATTCGATAATTATCTCATGAATTTTTCTTTTGAAAATGTATGTTATATATATATATATATATTTGTATGTATATATGGAGACATATTTCCTGAATTGTCAAAAGATAATCCACAAAGCATCAAATGTTTTTCTTAAATTGTTAACAAAATACAATTATTTGTCACAATCGTCATCATCATCTCATATGGGTCTCTTTTTTTTTGGTTTTATAAAGTTCCTATCATATCATACATAAAATATGAATATATGTGTATGTATGTCTCATGTCTGTCTGTGTGTCATGGAAGATTGAATGTGGAAAGTAATAATATTCCAAAGATAAAAGAAGACAAAAAGAAGAATGATTGTATATATTTTTCATGTATGTGGTAAAGTAAAAACCAAAAAGGATACTCCAATTTTTTTAACTATATTTCGTCGTCGCTTCCCATATTCAAGCAATTAGTTATAAATAAAATAAAATAAATCTATTATAATTCCCCAAAATGATAGATCCCTCCATCTTTTATTCATTCAACTGAAGTATCAAAAACAACTAGTTTATATATCTATGTATTCAGTCATGATCTCCAATGAACGAGATCAATAAAATCAACCCATTTCTGTATGGGTCTTTGTTAACGTGAGCATGAGTTATATATTAAACTTGTTTAGTAAATCACCAAAATATAATACAAGACAAATACGATGTGATTGTTTTTATATGCATATTATTAGTTTTGTTGTGCTAAGAATTTTGAGGAAAAGGAATATAATTGCCATTCCCAATAACAATGACACTTGAACCATATCCTTTCCTCTCACATACAATTCGAATAGAAATTTCTATCAAATCAACAGTAAGTAACACTGTAATAGTATATAAATAATTAAATATAGATATATAACCAGAGCTATATATATTTTAAGATAGGAAAAACTTCACCTCTTTTAGCTCGTCGAGTTTGAGGTCAATTTTTGAAGTGTTCCTTTCAGTTTCTTCTTTCTCAATATGCAATAGAGGGCCATCTATATACATAAAAATATATAAAAACACATAGTAATGTATACATAAATGGGTTAAGTGTAAATTCAAGGAGAGTTAATGCAGTTTGCAAAATCATTAACTACTTTAATTAATGTCTTTCAAAAGTTTTCAAATTATTGACTAAATTGCAGGTGAGACTAAAGTTGATAGAGTTATTTTTAAAATTACTTAAAAAAAACTAAGTATTCGTTATTTCACTATTTACCATTGTAACCTCACCTGTGAGGACAAAAAAAAATGAAATAATCACAAAATAAGTCCTTTAATTTTGATACAATCAATTATTTTAAATTTTAAATATAACTCTTAATTTTGTATTTCGATGAGAAAAAAAAAACTTTTAATTTTGTCTTCTTAACAAAATCACCCTCTCATGTATCAAGTCGTCTAACGACTAGATAATCATATAGCCATAAGTTATCAAAATTTCTGTTTACCACTTAAAACAATAATTTAAATATAATTTTACAATTGTGTTGATGTTAATTACATTACATATATATACAAAATGTTAATAGGGTTTAAATAAAAAAATAAAGGATTGTAAAATGACTCAAATTAAAGCAAAGGACATTATGATACATTTTTAAAAAAATTCTATGGACATTTTTGTCAGTTTTAAGTTATTTTTTGGATTTTTTATGTGTAATGACTTTTGAAAGTTTTTATTGACTATTAAGTAAAATACTTTTCCGCATGTATTTCATAGCAAGACCAGAAATCTTTCACAGCTATCTTATATACAACTAGATAAGGCCCGCGTTATTATACGGGTAAAAATTAAAAAAGAAATATTGAGAATAATTAAGTAGTAATATACATGTTTTTAGATTTTATCTTGTAACATTTTAATATTGAATATGAACCTTTCATATTTCATTTTAATACTCCCTCAGTTCCATTATATAAGAGTTTTAATACTTTTTTTGTTCTATTTTATAATAATTTCTCAAATTTCTATGTATAATTTTTATTAATATAACAATTTATGACTATTTAAACTATGCAGTATATTTTTCTATTGGTTGAAGTTTGATAAATGACATAATATTTATTGTTTATTAATCTTTGTATTTTTACCCAAAAACTCTTATAGGACAGGGAGTGCCATTTAAATATCTATATCATCATAATTAACCATATTTTAAGTTTAATTATACATTTCATCTTATACATACAACTAAATATTTTATATCAAACAGAATTAATACATCATATCAAACCTATACCTTAGTAAGAATTGAAAATACAAATAAAAATTTAAAAAATATAATTC
>NC_025688.1:1773775-1790358 GCF_000633955.1 Camelina sativa | reverse complement strand
GATTGGTTTAAGCAACCCAAGTGCAGGGGAGACTCCATTTTATGTCTTTTATCCTTAACCAATCTTATTAACCCAACAAGCAAACTATGCTCGAGACCAGCTCTGCTCTAAACCCCTTCTCTTACATCAATCCCCTAAACAATCTCGCACAATTGATTTTGCTCTCATTCAATCAATCATTTAACATATCAACAATCAAAGAAACCTTAGCCGGTTGCATCATCATCAACCCAGATTTTGAATCTGAATCAAGACCAAGACTCACAAGAATCACAACAACCTCAGATCCAACAGCATGAGAAGTGAAAAGACCTAAAAAAGAGAAGAGATTACAGAGAGATTACAAAAACGTCTTCATCGCCATAAGAACAAAAAGAAATCAATGTAAACGAGTANCACCTCCTTCTGCAGAAACGTCTTCATCGCCATAAGAACAAAAAGAAATCAATGTAAACGAGTAACCAATCTTGGAATATAGAACAAAAAGAAACAAAGTTTCATCATGAGAAATTGAGTACTACCTTGTTGACCACAGATTTGGTGATATATTTTTTTGGCTCGCTGCAAAGAACAAGCAGAAGATCATTACAAATGGATAATTAACACACAAAACAGAGAACACTAAGTTTGTTGAATTGCCCATACCCAGATTATACAGAAAATCCAATACAAAATATGTTCTATACACATTACCTATACACATACACATTAACAAAAGTAAATAAAGAGAGCAACTTGGATTGCACAATATAAAGAACGATTAACAATATTGAAAACTATTATTAATATAAACTATCTCTTTCTCACGTATGTTAAAACGAAAGATCTATTTTGATGTTGAAAAATCGAGTTGTACTTCTTTTTTGCAGCCACTATCTCACATCTTGATTTCAAATCAGATTTATAATAGTGTAACTTATGGATAAGAAGGGGATTATATCGGAATATGCATGTAGACGTAACCTAGAGACATATATCTATAACACTCTCTACCACACAGATTTCTACACCAAACCTATAACTTTACAATCACAGAGAAATAGGGAAGAATTACAGCTACCTTAGAACATAATGATCCACAGAGCTCAGGTGCCATGTACCATCTAGTGGCAACATAATCCTCGAACAAAAAAAGAAAGACAAAGAGAAGAAAATTCAAAAACACTGGAGAGATTACCAGATATGAATTAACAATTGACAGCAAAATGTGTAAAAAAGGGTGCATACCGTCCAAAAGACTGTTGTAGGTGTATCATTAAACGCCACTCTTGGGAAAGCCTATATAAGTATTACCAGATACCACTCTTACCATATACCGTCCAAAAGACTGTTGTAGGTGTAGAAAATGGTGATTCTTCGATTTACACAAAGTCCCAGAAACCAAACACGATCAATATTTTAATTTTTGTTTTTTTTATTTAGAGAAAAACCCCTAGATTCTCTCACAAGAACTCCCCAAAAACCCAGATGGACTCAAAAGCGAAAGAGAGAGAGAGAGAGATGAGAAAACGGCGACGAAGAAAGGGAAGAAATCGAGCATCGTTCCTTTCATTAGTTTTGTCCACCTAAGAGTAAAAGATCTGATGTGTATTAATTATTTTAATTTAATTGGATATTTATTTTAATTGATGTGTTAGTTTCTGATTCAATATAAAAGCTGAGGTGTCAAACTCTGGAAAGAAACATTGTGTTTTTATTGTATTGATACTGCTATAATTATTTTATAGTAGACTATACAAAAAAAAGTCGGCCACCTATTTCAGTATATGGGAACAAAAAAATAAACAAATATATATTACCTAATATTAATCATTTGATAAATCAAGTCAAAGTTATTAATTTTATATATGTTTCATTACATGTAATTAGTTTTTTCTTAAAAGAACTTAACACTAAAGTTAAAGGCAGAATGTTGTTGACAATCCGAAGACATAAAAACCTTAAGTCGTTTCTTTTCGTCCTTATCGTTACTTTCCCAACGTTGACTATCTATACGAACTCAAATCATATGAACTTTTGGAGTCTGTAAAAATTAGAATTTAATTTTTTCATCATGTTTTAGTATGTGTAGAGTGACAAAGAAAATATTAATAGTGTGGATCAGTACATACGAGGATTTGATCTGTACAAACAGAAGTCTACCAATCTACCACTAGATCACCATTTCTTAATGATATAATCTAGGGTTTTCATAAAATGTTTTTTTTTTTTAAATCTAGCTTTCTTTTTTGGAATACTAACATAAAACAAGTAACAATGATATATATATCTATATATATATATATATATATATATATATTCTAAAAAGACCAATAATACATAAATTAAACATGTAAATATGACATGTTACAGATCATTAAAAAATTGTTAAACAGTTTTCTTTTATAAATTAAACAAAATTTGTTTCGATAAAAAGTTGTTTACATTCACAATGCAGAAAGATACAAATTTAAGAAACCAATTGAATCAGGTTCACGAAGTGGTAAGCACCGACGACAAGAGGATGATGCAAAATCAGGTTGGGTTTTTGCCATGGAACCAGCATTGAAGTATTTCTGATCCATTATATATATTTCGAAATATGTCCAAAGAATTCAAGGAATTAAAGACTATGCTTCAAAATTTATAAAATATGCATCTAAAAACATTCTTCGACATGTTTCTTGGCAACATCATGTTATTCAAAAACACAAAACTGTTTAATAATGGTATACAAGTTTTTTTTATTGTTGACTATGACTTTTTAGAATTTCAATGAGCATTTTAGTGAATACATACATTCTATATAGCTTAACCTAAAGGAAAAAGGAAACAAGTCCAAATCGATATGATAGATCTTCAAAAATTTTTTCAAAACGTCTCTAGTGGGGTATATACGAATTACAACCATTAAAAAAAAAAAGAATACATCGATTATGTTTCTCAGGGAAGTTCTTCAACAGTGAAAAGATCTATCTAGTTTGCGAATCGGAGGAATTATATATATAAAGTTGATATGTGGATTTATATTAATTGAAATGGATAAGAAAAAAATAAAAGGGTAAAGCATGTGAATGACAGAGTTGTCGTTCATGTGAAAGATTGAAAAAAAAAATGGCCCGTGAAGAGATTGTCGAGAAAAGTTTGTGAATACTACAAAAAATGCTTGAGATTTCTTCTGCTTGTTCTTGGTCCACTTCATTATGGTAAAATCTTTAATTGGGCCATACAACATCAATTAATTAATAGATACATTGATGCTTATATATTCTATTTGATCAACCACACATTTGGATTCATTGGCATATAACTTTAACATCTACCAAAAAGAAGATATAAGTAAGACTAGTAAATTCTTTTTTTTTTGGGTGTAAATTCAATCTGTAAAGGCATAAATTTAACAACTTGAAGGTGATTTAATTAGTTAAGTAAATATAAACTGAATATAATTTTATTTTAAAGACTTTGATAAGATAAGGTCAATATATGATTGTTACTCGCTCCAAACAACAGTACTTTTCAATATAAAACTTCTTTTGATGGGTTTACAGTTACATACAGTATGTCTTAATATTGGTCATTTCATAAAACGCTTTAACGCAAGATATATGAATTTTGCCTCCAAGTAATTTTGGTGGTGAGCAAGCTTTTGCCAAAGATATATTAAATATTTGGATTCTGCCGAAACATTCGATATTTTTCAACACTGTAACTTTTTAGTAAAGAGTGTTCCGTAAACACACTCCAAAAAAAACATCCGGATTGAAAATTCAGCTACTAAATAGTAAATGTGCATAGTCACAATGAATTATAACAAATTTACACTATCAGTATATGCCACCACCCACCAAATTTTTTATTGTTGGTGGTTAAAATCTACATTTTTCTCTAAGTGTGTTCAACTTGGATTGGGGTAAGAGTAACAAGAGAATTATCTACATGGATTACTTAACAAGTAATTATACTCTTATTTAAAATAAGGTTATAATTAAGTAAAAATTTAAGAACAGTAAAATGAAAAGCAGGGGAAAATATATAAATAAGAAGATGAGAGAAGAGCTGTCTGTTTTTGGTGAGACAACGATATCATCTCTCCCTCTCGTTTCATGTCGATGGGCCTCCTTACTTCCATCACTTGCATGTATGTCCCTACATTATATATATCATATTAGCTATTATTGTTATTCCCCCATATAAATTATTACGACAAAGACAATAAATTACTATTATTAATATTGTTATTTCAACAATTGTATAGATGTTGTCACAATAATGTAATGGTATGTTCACATACGCACACCTATACACTAAATCTTTTCGCGAAAAAAATATCCAAAACTAGCTAAGAATCCATGAAAATATCAACCAACATACACCGAACTGTCAAATCCAAGTTCCATTAGAATCATTAGAATATGAAAGAGCCAAAAAAAATCCAATCTAAACGAATATATATATTGATAAAATATTAGAAACTAAAGTTTTAATTTTAAACAAAAACATTAGAGATATATTCTAATAAAAACATGTTTCCAAACCATAATCGAAGTTGTACCTTAGAGTTAATTTTTTGTTGAAGCTGTTTTTTTAACCGTAAATTACATCAATAATGAAGACGCGTGAATGAAACAGAGTTGTTTATTTTGGACCGTTAAATTAAAATATGATGGGGACAATCCTTTGAGGATATGGTAGGAACATGTTACATACAGAAACTATATATACAAATGCATATATGTATATGCACATGTGACCTGTATATGTATATATGTATCGAGATATTTAGAAAGGGGATCACAGGACAAACACTCGTGACATTGCCAGCTAGTGAAGATGACAAATGAAAAGAAATTAAAGAATAAAAAGGCATATAAAAGAAAATAAAAACAAAAAGACAAAGAAACTTAGCAAAGGCTGCTTGTACTCTCCAACTCATTGACTGCCCCATGCAATGATAAGACGATAAATGTGTCAGCCAAATACAAAAATCAAAAACATATTTTTTCTACCGAAAACAAAATTATTCACACCCAAGTTTTTTTTATAGTTAAACCGTTGGTCTAGTGTTGTTTTAGTCTTTGACCCTATAAGAAATAATAGATACAAAAAAAGACTTAGCATTGACTCTACAAATAACTAGATCAATTGCTTATGTACTTTAAATCTATATGCCAGAAATATATTGAATTACGAAAAGTATCTAACTTGTCACAAGAAACCAAATATTATGAACACCACGGATATAATAATGTCTAAAAATTTCTTCAGTCTGAAAGCATAAATTATAACTCTGAAAATATTTTTTTTCAGGAGGGAATTCATTTATATAAACTATGAAAGACAAAATCTTTTACAAAAAAGAAAAGAAAAGAACTGAGTTTAGATAAATTGCAACTAAAAATTTAATTACTTCAAATGGGGTTCTGATGACGACAAGCATACCTGAAAGATATAGCATGTACTTTGATGAACTAAAAGACCGTTTTAAAATTTTCCCTTAGAAACTCGCATGATGGATTCCATAAGGTGGTGAAGTACTTGCCGGACCACCACCGGTATTCACATTCATGCTGCTTCTATCGGCGGAATCCGACGACGAGCCAACTCTTTCTCTACTATTTCCATGTTGTTGTTGTTGCTGTTGTTGTTGTTGTTGTTGTTGTTGTTGCTGCTGCTGCTGTTGAAACCCTCCGCTTCCACTCATACTTCTTACGATCTGTCCAACTCCAAGAAAGTCTCTAGTCATGCTCTGTTTATCAGCGCTTAACCCTTTGTTTACTCCTCCGTATGAACCAAAAGGAGAGTCTACTCCGTTAACGCTTCCTGTCGCGCCGGGGTTAGAGAAAGAGTTCATCAAATCCTGAAGATTACTCTCGTTTTCTCCATACATGCCACTCCCAAAGCTTCTTAGGATCGATGAGGCATTGTTATTATTGTTGTTGTTGTTGTTGTTGTTGTTGTTGTTGTTGTTGTTGCTTCCGTTGTTGTTGTTGTTGCTTGAGGTTGAACCCATTTGAGCAGCTTTTTGAAGTAGTGCAGTTGCTGACATGTGAGGTGTTGAATTTGGATTTTGCATTGATGAACTAAAGAGTGAAGGGACTGATCCTGAGCTGATTCTATCCGCAGAACTCATCAGATTGTTAGGGAAGAGACCAGTGCTTCCTTCTCCTCCTCCTCCAACTGCATTTTCTCCATCATAATGGTTTGACATCATAAGATTACCCGACGAAACAGCAGCAGCGGCGGGAGCATTAGGGTTGCTTGTCGCAGAAGTAACTCCGTTGTTTCCAGAGAGGAAGCTGAGATTGAAGAGATTGGAGGAAGCAGGGTTATGGTTATCATGTGAGAACTGCATCAGATTCTGTTGAAAACTCATCGGTGATGGCTTGATGTTATTGTTCGCAGCCAAGAACCCTTGTTGATGATGATGATGATGGTGGTCTTGTTGATCATGAAAGCTAGGGTTTTGCTCTTGCATGAAGTAGCCTGAAGCATTTGCAGCAATGAGATCAGAGGAAGAGCGTGATGCGGCTCCTCCTCCGCCGCTTCCAAGACGGAGAACGTCGCTGGACTGGTGATCAAGATTCTGTGGGGCCCCCATGTGAGACAAACCAAGGATCATGCTTGACGTGTTGTTGTTGGAGTTGTTGGTGTTTTGTCCGTACGGGAAGTGATGACTTGGCAAAGAAGTCAAAGAAGTTGGGTGTCTCGCACTCTCTTGAGCCAACGCGTCACAGAAAGCTCTATGCGTGATGAAACTGTCTCGACTGTGACACACAATTAAAATTAAAAAAAAAAAAAAAATTCACAATGGAATCTATTGGATCGTCAGATATATCTCTATTCTCTACATATTAAATGATGAAATAAAAGACATATTTTGGGAAAAGTGAAAGAAAAAAAAAAAATACTTGCAAGCAGAGAGAGAGAGAGACTCATCATGTCACGTAGCTACAAATAGATTCGCGTGTAATTATGGGATCTTGAAAAGTAGATAGATAGCTAAAAAGTCACTCTACTACTCTATTATACATCCTATATGTAAACTCTCTTAACAGCTTACACATTCACATGTATGATATGCATATAATGAATTTGCACGCATATACACAAATAGGAGTACAATGTTGTGTCACATTTCAACTATGATGATGTATTTGTCTATATGACAACAATGGGTACGACCAAATCTATAATTCTATTAATTATTTGCAATAATTAATAAACATAAACATTATTAATAAACTCCGCAAAACTATTATACATATAAGATATACTCTTTTCATTTCGAACTAGTACAATTTATGTATGTTTGTACCTGATGTATCTAGATATATATATAAAAAAGGGTATTGAACGAATTTCAAAGGTAGGTGGGAAAAGTTAAGTTTTCACACTAATATATAGAGAATGATTGTCAAATGAATATCTGACTTTGTCTAATTCAAGATCCTGTAATGTAAGTTCAATAAATGCAAGTTGAGCATGTATTCAATGAACTACTTGTATTATTATATAAATGCTGAAAGAACTACTAATATATGTATCTATGCCACCATATTTTTATTTCCTCATTCCATTTATAGAACTCCCTCTAAATGCACGCACACACACAAACACAGCAATGCCAGCCAAGACTGAAAACACAAACTCTATTCGAAATAATTATTTAGTAGTACATTAGTTATCACTTCTATGCAAATTTATGCAAAATGTGTAGAGTTGTGAACCAAAATAATATGTGGTGTGTAAGGCTATGGCGCAGAGTACAAACGAATCATATGAAATAATTATATTTTTTCGTAAAATTTTGCACATAAGAGAACAAACACTGTAACAACAACCTCCCTAGATATTATATAGTTTAGCAGCACGTGAATTGCCCATATAGTATAAGTATAATTTCATATCTAAGTAAAAAATTAATAATATTAATTTATTTTTATGACATAAAATAGGGCGGTGTTTCCAAGGCAAAAGAATATTTAAAAAAAAAAAACTGAAATCAAAATTGGTCCTCTTTGGTTTTGAGTTTCTGCTAGAAAGCATCTATTGAAATATGGCAGTTTCAGTGTCATATATAGATATAGTTATATACACATACACATTCACGTGTGTTCGTGTATCATTTTTTTTTAATAAATTATTTTTGAATATAAAGAACAAATAAAGTTGCATTTACTGCACGAAAGAAAGCGATAAGAGCATCGAAGACTTCGAGGCGAAACAGAAAGTGAACTTAAAAAAACCCTAATCCATGAAGAATGACTCACGGACACATATTCACACACATATCACTCGAAAAGATTAAATTATAATTTAAAGAGTTTTAAAGATTTGGAATACTTACCGAGAGAAGAGTGTACCACAGTCACAACGATACTCTTTGGTACCACAAGTCTTGGAGTGAGCTTTCCAATCAGACTGAACAGCGTAACGCTTAGAGCATTTATCGCATTTCCACTTCTTTTCACCGTGTTTACGGTAGTAATGTTTCTTGATTCCGGTGAGGTCTCCGAGAGCACGTGACGGGTCATGGTGAACGCACGAGGGCTCCGGACAAAGATACACTTTCCTCTTCACTTCTTTGGTCGATTTCTGTTTGAGTTTCCATGGAAGATTGTGTCCTCTTCTGTGAAGTTGTAGATTCTGTTCTCTTTGAAAACCTTTGTTGCATACTTCACATATGAATCTGTTTGTAGCCATTAGTGTCTTTGGAGATAAAGCTATCACTTCCGCATCGGAATCTAATCAAGAGAAAAATTATTGATTAAATTTTATATTGCATGGAAGTTAAATTGATTGAAATCTGAAATTTTAAAAATCAAGTACTAGGGTTTGCTAATTTGCGTACTTCAAGATTTGAAAATTTGGAAAAAGGGAGAATAAAAAAAAAAGGACATGAAAAAGGGATTTCTCTTTTGCACCAATCAATAAGCTTTTTAAAAAATGATCATATGGTTTTATAAAATCAAGATTAAAAGATGGCAATTAAGAGGTGATTAACTTACTTGGAGTTCTTGGTTGGTTTCTCTTCTTTTTCTGCGGTGGAGCTTCAAGCGGTGGCTGTGGTGGCTGGTGGTGAGGAGGAGGAGGAGGTGGAGCTGCGGCGGAGGAATTAGGAGGAAGAAGGTGAGATTGATCATCTTGTCGGACTCCAAAGAAGGAAGCAGCGGAGGATGAAGAAGCAGCCATGGATTCTTCTGTGTTCTATGTGATGGTGAGAGAGAAAAGAAGAAAAAAAAAGAGAAATAAAATGAAATTAGAGAGATGAAACTCTTTAACATTAAATTCTTTTTTGACTTCCACTGATATCTTATCTCAATAAAGCCCTAAAAATGGGATATTCCAGATTTTTAATTATTTTTTTATACTTTTATAAAAATGAAAAAACATTGAAATTCTTGTGAGGTAATAGAAGAGAGAAGTTGAAAGTGACAGGTGAAAAAGATTGCTAGGCTAGTAAGTAAAAAAAAAAGTAACTCATCTACCCAATTTTATAGCCTAGAATGTTAAAAGTTCATATTCAGTTTTTAAAAAATAACCACACTGAATTTAAATCTACCTTGATTAGTTTGGTATAGTTATAATTTAATATGTGATACATAGGATACTAAAAAACTCTATTTCGTGTATTTATTATATGAAATATTTTGGTTTGTTACGCATTTGAATAAATTATTATATACAATTTGGGTGTTGCCTGTAGACACTAACACATATACAGAGCAATTAATTATTTCTATATCATATATTTTCTAAATATGTTTATTAGTCTTTAGAGAAAGAAAAAAAAAAGAAACTATGAGAGCTACAGAGGTCGGTGGACCCAATCCATTTGCCACAAAACGACAGTGGATGGTGCGTGAGACAACCCTCAACAGCTCCTCTCTCTCGCTAACATATGCGAATAATATATTTCCAAGTTTTCTTTGGATCTAAAAGGTTTTAGGAAACGATTACCATAGTGTAATATGACATTAAAATGATGTAGAATAAGATTTTTGATATAACATAAAATTTGTATACGATAATTGCTCTCATAAGAAAAGTTTAGCATCGCGATGTCACCTATATAAATATAATTTGGTTTTATATGTATATCTTAAGGAACTGAAAATGTTCTTTTTGTTAAAGAGATATGTGAAATGTTGGAATTGGTGCCTACATGAGAGTTAACTAATTTAAAACGTTCGACCATATGATATGTCATAAGACAAATATCCAAATATTGTAAGGAATAAAAATCTATTTGAGTTTCAAATAAATTAGGGGTAATAAAACTAAGTGACTATACTAGAAAAAATTTACTAACTTCTAAAAAGGTCTGCCTTATGTTTCCAGAAAATAAAATAAAAGCACAGAAATATAAATTTTAAATTATAAAACTAACACTGATGTGATTTTTTGATTCGATAATTATCTCATGAATTTTTCTTTTGAAAATGTATGTTATATATATATATATATATTTGTATGTATATATGGAGACATATTTCCTGAATTGTCAAAAGATAATCCACAAAGCATCAAATGTTTTTCTTAAATTGTTAACAAAATACAATTATTTGTCACAATCGTCATCATCATCTCATATGGGTCTCTTTTTTTTTGGTTTTATAAAGTTCCTATCATATCATACATAAAATATGAATATATGTGTATGTATGTCTCATGTCTGTCTGTGTGTCATGGAAGATTGAATGTGGAAAGTAATAATATTCCAAAGATAAAAGAAGACAAAAAGAAGAATGATTGTATATATTTTTCATGTATGTGGTAAAGTAAAAACCAAAAAGGATACTCCAATTTTTTTAACTATATTTCGTCGTCGCTTCCCATATTCAAGCAATTAGTTATAAATAAAATAAAATAAATCTATTATAATTCCCCAAAATGATAGATCCCTCCATCTTTTATTCATTCAACTGAAGTATCAAAAACAACTAGTTTATATATCTATGTATTCAGTCATGATCTCCAATGAACGAGATCAATAAAATCAACCCATTTCTGTATGGGTCTTTGTTAACGTGAGCATGAGTTATATATTAAACTTGTTTAGTAAATCACCAAAATATAATACAAGACAAATACGATGTGATTGTTTTTATATGCATATTATTAGTTTTGTTGTGCTAAGAATTTTGAGGAAAAGGAATATAATTGCCATTCCCAATAACAATGACACTTGAACCATATCCTTTCCTCTCACATACAATTCGAATAGAAATTTCTATCAAATCAACAGTAAGTAACACTGTAATAGTATATAAATAATTAAATATAGATATATAACCAGAGCTATATATATTTTAAGATAGGAAAAACTTCACCTCTTTTAGCTCGTCGAGTTTGAGGTCAATTTTTGAAGTGTTCCTTTCAGTTTCTTCTTTCTCAATATGCAATAGAGGGCCATCTATATACATAAAAATATATAAAAACACATAGTAATGTATACATAAATGGGTTAAGTGTAAATTCAAGGAGAGTTAATGCAGTTTGCAAAATCATTAACTACTTTAATTAATGTCTTTCAAAAGTTTTCAAATTATTGACTAAATTGCAGGTGAGACTAAAGTTGATAGAGTTATTTTTAAAATTACTTAAAAAAAACTAAGTATTCGTTATTTCACTATTTACCATTGTAACCTCACCTGTGAGGACAAAAAAAAATGAAATAATCACAAAATAAGTCCTTTAATTTTGATACAATCAATTATTTTAAATTTTAAATATAACTCTTAATTTTGTATTTCGATGAGAAAAAAAAAACTTTTAATTTTGTCTTCTTAACAAAATCACCCTCTCATGTATCAAGTCGTCTAACGACTAGATAATCATATAGCCATAAGTTATCAAAATTTCTGTTTACCACTTAAAACAATAATTTAAATATAATTTTACAATTGTGTTGATGTTAATTACATTACATATATATACAAAATGTTAATAGGGTTTAAATAAAAAAATAAAGGATTGTAAAATGACTCAAATTAAAGCAAAGGACATTATGATACATTTTTAAAAAAATTCTATGGACATTTTTGTCAGTTTTAAGTTATTTTTTGGATTTTTTATGTGTAATGACTTTTGAAAGTTTTTATTGACTATTAAGTAAAATACTTTTCCGCATGTATTTCATAGCAAGACCAGAAATCTTTCACAGCTATCTTATATACAACTAGATAAGGCCCGCGTTATTATACGGGTAAAAATTAAAAAAGAAATATTGAGAATAATTAAGTAGTAATATACATGTTTTTAGATTTTATCTTGTAACATTTTAATATTGAATATGAACCTTTCATATTTCATTTTAATACTCCCTCAGTTCCATTATATAAGAGTTTTAATACTTTTTTTGTTCTATTTTATAATAATTTCTCAAATTTCTATGTATAATTTTTATTAATATAACAATTTATGACTATTTAAACTATGCAGTATATTTTTCTATTGGTTGAAGTTTGATAAATGACATAATATTTATTGTTTATTAATCTTTGTATTTTTACCCAAAAACTCTTATAGGACAGGGAGTGCCATTTAAATATCTATATCATCATAATTAACCATATTTTAAGTTTAATTATACATTTCATCTTATACATACAACTAAATATTTTATATCAAACAGAATTAATACATCATATCAAACCTATACCTTAGTAAGAATTGAAAATACAAATAAAAATTTAAAAAATATAATTCGCACAAAAACTGAATCAACATTATTTAAGACTTATTTGTTATGTTGTTATCTCATAAGTACTAATTTTACCTCATGTCATAATCAATTTTAAATGAGTAAAATTTATAAAATAAAAACATATATAAAGACATAGAGACATTCTCATCAAATAACTGAAGATTCATTTCTATAAATTATAATCTATTTCGAATTATCTTATGTTTTAACATATGCATTACAAAAATACATGTGTTGAGATTATAAAATCAAACATAAAAAGTATTACTAATATTCTTAAATGTTTTTTTAAATGATACATATTAATATTTGAAAATTGTTAAAACTGGAATAAATTCCATCGTTAGACATTCAGTTTAGTAATCACATTTAACTATCTATTTCATCGTAAAACCATAATTCACTTCTTCATGGATTAGAGTTAAAATTTTAATAAAAAAAAATAACATGAGCATCATATGAGATTATATGTATATTGGTTAGTATTTAACTTTAATGATAAAAAAAATCAGTAAAAAAATCAGTTAACATCCATAAAAAATTTGGAAATCCAAAAATATCCTAAATATTATTCTTTTATATGTCATAATTTCATAAGTAATACTTTTGTCAATTTTCATCAATTAACCAAAAATTCATTCCTAAACTCATTTTTTTTTCAGGCTTCTCATATTACTACATGCAGTAAAATCTTTAAAATAAAATATGTAAAACTATACTAATACACATCATGTATTGAAATTTTTTTTTTAAGTTCATTACTTTTTCAAGGTTTTGTGTGCTTACTTACAATAAAAATTTATATTACAATGGTTAATACAATTTATATCTGACTTAAATTATGTTAAATAACTTATGGTATTCTTTCTAACTTTGTTATTCATTATTTATTGATTAATATACATGCTTTATTAATTTCGTTTTTGCTTACACATGTCAAATTTTAGTGGGAACACATGTATAAAATAATTAGCATACAATGGAAAATATATTGATTTTGTTAGTTTTCCTTTTTGATTTAGAAAAATATATTTTTAAAATAAAAACATGTAAAATTCTGTAAATATAATTAGCTGTCCTACTACGTTTACAACAAAATAATTTTTTTTGATATGTGTCAACATCTAATTAATATATTTGACACGTGTCACGATCTCGTTAATTAGTAATTTTGACATCAAACTTTATATAATAAGATTAAGACAATATTTTTCCATATGTAAATCATGAAGAGGCTATAAATCTGATATGTATTTTAAATACAATTAAGAAAATTTGTGTCCGCATGTAAGTCATGATGAAACTATAAATCTTTATATATACTAAATACAATTCAGAGAATATTTTTTGTCTTTTAAATCACAGAAAAGTTATAAATCTTATGTTTATATATATACTAAATACAATTAAGATAACATTTGTTGTCGTGTAAAATCATAGAAAAATTATAAATCTTTTTTTTTTGGCTAAACAGAAAAGTTATAAATCTTTGATATATACTTTAAATACAACTAGATTAAAACCGTGCTAGAGCACAGGTTGAAATTCATTTTATTTATATTGTAATTTTTATATAAAATATAATTTATGTGATTGTTTTTAAAAGTTTTTTTGGATAAAACATTATGCAATAAAATCATATGCTAAATATGATGGCTTGAAAAAAGACACTAATTTTTTATGTTTTATATTGTTAATGATTCTAGATAAGTACTGTGCTATAACACTGATATTTTATACCAAATTTTGTATATTTTATATTTTAAAATAAAATTTTAATATATTGTATTAGTTTATGTATGTGAAGTTATTTCAACAATGTATATTCTACACCATGACTTGAATGTAATTATAAGACATAATTTTGTAAATTTAGTTTTTAAAAAGCGAGTTATTATATTATGAGTAATTTAATATATTGTTATACTTTTTGTTTTAATATACTTGGTTTCTTGAAATTCTTTCATATTATAGTGACATATTATTGACATTGCTATAACAAATCAATTTAGAGTATTTATAGTTTCTAACTTTTATATCAAGTTTTAATATTTAAATATATTAGGTGATTATCCGCGCTACGCCGCGGGTTTTCTTTTCTTTTATTTCTGTTCTTTTTATCATTTTAAATATCATGTTTTGATGATTTGATCATTGTAATTTCTAGTTTTCTTATCATTCACTAATGCAATTGAAATCAACGTATGAAAAACTACTCTTTACATTGAAGTATTTTTCTAGCTAGTAACCTTTTCAACAATATCACTCACACAAAAGGTACATCATAAGATTTGTTTATAATCTTGTTTCACTGAAAAAGAGAGAAACTTTGTTAGATCTTATAGAGACAGAAACCTTTAATAATACAAAACTTACTAACAAAGGAATTTGCCATACAATTAGCTTACTTAGCAATGTTGATTTTATTTGAATTTTTTTAAATGTCTGCATCAATCTTGAGTGAGTGATCTTCTCCTTTAGAGCCCAACCCTTCCTCTTCATCACAACATCTTTATATAAAATGAAAAAGTTCAACTTTAGTTAATAATGATTTTTACAATTAAATATAGAACAATGATAAATGAATCATTAACTTTTGGAGTGGAATATGAAAATAGGCTATATGTTTTAAAGTTAACTTTAATTATGGACATGTGGCAGATGCTGGAATAATGATGTGGCACTCATATGGAGAGAGTTAGCCGACTTTCATATATATGATTAGCTTACTTAGCAATGTTGATTTTTTTTTTTTTTAAATGTCTGCATCAATCTTGAGTGAGTGATCCTCTCCGTTAGAGCCCAACCCTTCCTCTTCATCACAATATCTCTATATAAGATGGAAAAGTTCAACTTTAGTTAATAATAATTTTTACAATTAAATATATAACAATGATGAATGAATCATTAACTTTTGGAGTGGAATATAAAAAGAGACTATATGGTTTAAAGTTAACATTAATTATGGACATGAGGCAGATGCTGGAATGATGATGTGGCACTTAATTAAAAATGATTTTTACAATTAAATATTGAACAATGATGAAGGAATCATTAACTTTTGGAGTGGAATATGAAAAGAGGCTATATGTTATAAAGTAAACATTAATTATGGACATGTGGCAGATGCTGGAATAATGATGTGGTACTCATATGGAGAGAGTTAGCCAACTTTCATATATATGATTTCNGAATGTGAAAGCAAGAAAGAACAACATAAGAACACCGAGATTTTACGAGTTCAGGTTCCGATGTGGAACCCTACATCTCGCAGGAGATTGATTCCTGAATCCACTATATCTTAGCTCAAACTTGAGCTCATACAAGTGACTGTTACAATCTCTCACCGGATTACAATCACTGTCAAGCTTTCTCACTCACCAACCCCAATCAACCTCTCTCTCGCTCTAACTCTCTCTTGTCGTCACAGCGATACTTCTCTTCTTCTGTTCTAATGAACTCTTGACCATCATAACAAGAGAGTAACGAGGAAGAAGAAGATACAGAGCTCAATAGCTGAAGACTCTTTTACCCCTTAAGTTGTGACTACTTACCAATGTCCATGACATGTGCTTCTCACGTGCTAATGAAGAGAGAGAGCTTGTGTAGAACCTTCTACTTCGTTTAGAGTCTTTCTCATACTCTGCATTTGGGTCACTTATTCACAATTCTCCATCTTGACCCTAATGCTTCGATCTAGCTTGTACTTGGACTCCACCTCCAGGCCTGATCAAACTCGATCAGCTTCTTATCTTCTGAGTAAACTCACCCAGCCTTATGTCTCCTGAGTAAACCCACCCAGCTTCATGTCTTCTGAATAAACCCTCAGCTTGCTTGGGAGTCTGCTCGAATTTTTACAGCTCCACTTCAGTGCTTCCTTGAAAACTTGTTT
>NC_025688.1:1766725-1767441 GCF_000633955.1 Camelina sativa | reverse complement strand
CCTTAAACAAACAAGAACAAGCCTCTAGGAAGCTCCTACAACGATCCCAGCTACAGATCTCACCAAGAAACGCCTCAAATCTCCAGAAATCACCAAGAACCTTCAAGAACTCTTTCTCTCTTCTCTTTTATCTCAAAAAAACGGCCACACACGTCTAATGAGACAAAAGAAACGACCCTAAGGGTTTTCTTTTCTCTTTTTGCCCAAAACGCAGCGTTTGACTTAAGTCAAAACGCAGAGAATTGAGCCAGCATCGACCGATGCTCCTACTGCATCGATCGATGCACACCCCAAACCGGGATTCTGGTTCACGGATGTTACAATTCTCCCCCACCAAACTGGATTCGTCCTCGAATCCGAAAACAACCATCAGCCAAGGACTCCCGTGCCACCGTCTCCACGGCCCGCACTCCTCCGACTGATCTACAGAAGGTCACCTCTAGGCGATAGACTCACGCTCCAGGCGTCATTTGCTCTTGACTTTTGGACTTTCCTTACTCATAGGACTAAACCTTGAGTTCTTATTGGCTCCTCATCAGACCTAAGTCTGCATGCCAAATGTTGGCTCCTCATCGGGCCTAGACCCGCATGCCATAATATATAAGGAAAAATCCAACTCGTCTTTCGGGTTGCCACCCTATAGCGCGCCCCCGGATCGTCATCCGAAGTTGATATACCAACCATACTCTCAAGCCACAAAGTCTCTGAATATGGCA
>NC_025688.1:1680784-1762766 GCF_000633955.1 Camelina sativa | reverse complement strand
CAGTAGGTTATTGGTGCGCCAGGCGTTCCTCGAACCCTGGTCCTCACCCTTTAACAACCTTCCCACAGGACAAGTTGCCACCAATTGATCTGCAGGTCAATTGGTGACAGCTTGTCCTGTGGGAAGGTTGTTAAAGGGTGGGGACCAGGGTTCGAGGAACGCCTGGCGCACCAATAACCTACTGGTGGATGTGGATTTCCGCAGTGATGGGTTAGGATCGATGCCCTACAGGGCCAGCTTGGGGTCCATTTGGGCGGCTAGCAGTGAGGCTAGTGGGGTCCACGGGACGGGTTATTACAGGTACTCTGCTTTATCCTTTGATAGATTTTATCTCCGATGAACATTTTTCTCCAGGTCACAGGGCTTTCTAGGCTGCTATCACAACTAACGTCGAGCTTAAGCATTTTAAAGAAGTTGTCAAGCTTAAAAGTGTGGAATACTGCTATGACAAAAGAGGTTGATGATCTTGAAGTTAAAAGGACTTGGGATGTTTTGCCCCCAGGTAAAATTGCTTTTGGTATTCAGTGGGTTTACAAGACCAAGTACAATTCTGATGGTTCGATCGAACGTTACAAAGCTCATCTTGTCGCTCTTGGTAATTGAAACAACCGCACCCGGATTTCCAATCCACGGGAAAAATCTCACTGAAACCCCATAATTCCGACGAGACAACCGGCATGGAAATCACTGCTTACAAAATTTTTCAGAAATACACCAAACCCCACCTCATCAAGTTACTGAGTATGGGGTGGGCATTTCGGTTTAAGTTTGGATTCGGTTCGGGTTCGGTTCAGTTTGGTTTATTCGGTTTTGGTAAAACTCTAACCAAACTCAACCGAAGTTAGTTTAGTTTGGTTTGGTTTCTGTTCGGGTCGGTTTATGTTTGGTTCGATTCGGTTTGGTTTGGTTTAGTTTGGTTCGGTTTTAGTTCGGTTTAAAAATCAATTAATGTAACAAAATAAAATTGATTATGGTTTTATAATAGTTAATTAATCAAAAAAATTAGAAAAAGTAGGAAATTAAAATTAAATACCTAATATTAAACATAATTAAATCTCTATTTATATTTAGTTAATTTTATTAGAAAAGTTAAAAAAAAAAGTAAAATAGAAACCAGATGCAAGTGGTCATAGTTAAGATCACATATTTATAATTTTAATAATCTTATTAATTAATTTAAAAAATACATTGGGTTATCGGTTCGATTCGGTTTAAAACCAAACCAAACCATTTGGGTTGAGAATAAACATAACCGAATGGTTGGTGATATGCTCAAATTTACCCTAGAGCTACTCTCTCAAATTAAGAGATCATTGTAGTATTTAGGGATCAAATCCACAAGGACTCTAGATTCACACAATATATTTAATAATCTTTTAATTATGCTAAACCAAAATTGTAATTTAAATAGTAATGCAAAAACAGAAAATAAAAGAGTTGTAAATCAATAGGAACAAACGCTAGGCCTAGGGAAATTCTCAGGAAATCATGGAAAATTAGATGAATTAATTAAGAAAGCATGATTCAACAATTAAGCACCGTTATTGAACTCTAAACACAAATATAAATAAATTAGTTTTCACAGCAAATATTATCTAAGTTTGAAAACACGAAAATCCAAATCTCTTTGCAAAATTCAAGTTAAAACCAGCAATAAAATCAAGTTTAGATAAGTTCACAAAATCACTAATTCAAATATCTTTGTAAAAAGTAATATTGCTCACGAAAGATTTTTATCAAGAAAATTAATTATATTCTCATATCAATTAATAATCATAAGTTCTAAATCCAGATGACTAATCAAAGATCTAGCATTAAGAACAACCTATGGTGAAGAACAAGAAAGATAATGAATCCAAACAATTAATCAATCTAACAATCCATGAAATCCCTAATGAGAAACCATAAACCTAACAAACAGATTTACTCAGACATGATCAATGAAACAAAAACCATGAATAAAATAGATATCATTAAGAAATTAAAAGAAGAAGTAAAGGAGTTCTGAATCTTCTCTGAAGGAGTCTTGATTCTTCTCTCCAAAAACTCTCTCAAAATCTCTCAGGATTCTCTCTCAAAAGCTGCAGGGAAAAATAAAGCTTAGGTCTAAAACAATGACCTAGAAAATCTATTTATATTCCTAAAATACGTGTAGGGACTAATGATGCAAATATGGAAAACTTTGGGGCAGCTTTGTAAATCTTCAAAACTTTTGGGAAAACTTCTGATTTCTTCTTTGGCTCTGCATCGATCGATTCCATAAGTTGCATTGGTCGATGCATCTTTCTAAATTCGTCTCCCAACTTCACAATTTAGCCTCAATGCTTGAATGTGCTCCAAATCCTCCTATTTTGCTCTATTATGCTCCCATCCACGCTAAATCCTATAAAATATGTAAAGACTCACAAAGAACCTAAAAACACATCAAAAGACTCCTTATATCATGGTTAAGAACACCTAAAAACCATGATATATCAGTTGGAGTGTAGTATTGGGTTTGGTTTAGGTCGGTTTGAGTTCGGTTGGTTCAGTTTGGTTTGGTTCGGTTTGGTTTAAATGCCCACCTACTAAGTAGCACAGCCAACCATCCCTAGCGACCGAGTAACAAGCGAGGTGGGCTGGAATATTTGACTCAGTCCAGCCACGGATAACACTTCCCCACAAATACTCCAATTCACCATCAACTCCTCCAAGGTCGATTGACACCTCCACCTGGTGTCAATCATCACCCAACACACCACTTGCGATCCAACACACATGGTATCGATCGATACTCTCCTAGTGTCGGTAGACACTGACACCCACCACATCACTTCCGTCGATCTCTCCTCATCCAGACTTAACTCCAGCCGTTCTCCTACGATCCAAACACATAACAACATGTTGGTGTCGACCGAAACCACTTTAGTGTCGCATGACACCCCAACCTTACCACAAAACCGCCTATGCCATAACACAAACCAACCGTTCATTCACCAAACCCACCGTTGGATATGGATCTTGTAGCACCACGAATCTCCCCACCAAAATTTCAGCTAAAACAGACTCCATTTCATCCTCCAATGTTGTCCCAAAGTAGCCATCACAGACCATAGTGTTGAACGACACCAACCCAGAAACCACGACCAGAGCCTTCCTTCAACTTCCTTTTCGCCACAAAACCCTAATCCTTCACAACTATTGATTTCCTAATCAATTAAGCACCAAAGAACACAAGTTACCTCGATAGCAACCATGAGAGAGACAAGGAGGCCCTTGTCTCTCTCAATCCACCACCAAGCTCACATCCTTCTCCTTATACATGACGAGGATGGATCTCCTTTATCCTCCCTTCCAAGTGAGAGCACAACAACTCTCTCGCCTTCTTTCCTCTAGAACCACCAATCCTCCCTTTAACAAGGGAGTCGAAATATAACTTATATACTCGAGCCCTAGGGTTATTTAAACAAAACCGCATCAAACCAACGATTAAAACTAAACCGCTGAACCTGGGAGATTGTTGGTGTAGACCGACACCCCTCTGGTGTCGCTCGACACCCACCCCCAAAATTCTTCCTTGGTTCACGGGTGTTACAGTAATAATCAGGTTAAAGGGGAGGATTACAATGAGACATTTTCTCTGGTTATGCGCAAATAGAAGGGATGTTTACCAAATGGACGTTCACTACGCGTTTCTTCATGGTGATTTGGATGAAGAAGTGTATATGAAGCTTCCTCTGGGTTTCCGTCATTCTCAACATGTTGTCTCCGCTCTTCGTTGGTGGTTCAAGAAGTTATCTAACTCTCTTCTTCAGTTTGGTTTTGTGGAATCCTATGATAACTACTCCTTATTCAAATATTCCCATAAAGACATTTCAATTACGTGTTCTCGTATACGTCGATGATCTTATCATTACGGGTAACAATGGACACATGATTAAAAAATTCAAAGAGTGTCTCGGAAGATGTTTCTCTATGAAAGATTTGGGCACGCTTAAATATTTTCTTGGTATTAAAGTCAGTCATGGTATGGAGGGGATTTTCTAATCCGAATGAAAGTACACGTTGGATATTCTTGCTAATAGTGGTACTATTGCTGCTTGTCCGGCTATTACCCCTCTTGAACAAAATCACAAGCTTCCTCTTGATGATGGACCACTTCTCACTGATCCTCAACTGTATCGATGACTGGTTGGTCGTTTACTCTATCCTTTAAAAGCTCGTCCGGAGCTAAGTTACTCTGTTCATGTTTTGGCTCAGTTCATGAAAAATCCAAGAGAAGCTCATTGGAATGCTGCATTGCGTGTTGTTTGTTTTCTCAAAGGGTCCCCGGGTCAAGGAATTATTCTCAAAGCTGATCAAGACTTGTCTCTTCTCGTGTACTGTGATTATGATTGGTCATCTTGTCCTTTAACATGTTGGTCCCTGAGTGCTTTTGTTGTGTTGCTTGGTGGTTCACCTATTGCTTGGAAAACGAAAAACAAGATGTTGTCTCTCATTCTTCGGCCGAAGTTGAATATAGGTCAATGGCTTTCGCTTTAAAAGAAATTATGTGGTTGTGCAAGTTGTTGACAGGATTAGGTGTCAAACAGTCTTCTCCAGCTCATCTCTATTGTGATAATAAAGCTGCTCTCCACATTGCTTCTAATCCGGTTTTCCGTGAAGGAACCAAGCATATTGAAAATGATTGTCATGTTTTTTTAGGATGTCGTTCTCAATGGTATGCTTTCTACTCATCACGTACGTACTAACAAGAAATTGGCGGATATATTTACTCATCACGTATGTACTAACAAGAAATATGCGGATATATCATGTCCAAGTTGGGCGAGCGTTCAGAATCTTCACGCTCCAACGTGAGGGAGAGTATTGAGGGATAGATCATATGTATAGTTGGGCTTTATATTGTTGGGTTTGTTACGTTTGAGTCACATCTAAAACGGTTGTGTAAACCCTAGTAGTGTCGTGTATATAAGCTATTTCATAGCAGATCAATAAAGCAAGGCAGTTTGATAACCAATTCTACAATAAGCATTACTTGAAAAAGAAGATGTTGAATTCTCCGGTGGAAAGGCTTATTTCATGATGACTCGTTCTTACTTGAAAATGATGTGGAGAGGAATCAATTTTCTTATGTATGTTTTTGAAATGGGTTACAACTTTGTTATCACAGCCTCTGTTGTACCAAATTAAACATAAGCGAACATAGTTTACAAGTAAAGCTTTAATTTCAACCAAATAGTCTATGATAACATCATTATTTTACCCATTTTAGCTATAATTTTAGTATGCATTTAGGAAGATTTTGATATGATTTCAAGACTTTAATGTCTATTATCAAGTATTTTAGGTTTCAAGAAGGCTTTACATGTTTTATAGCAAAAAAGACCAAAGGACAAAGAAAATACGTTTCAGGACAGATTCAGAGCTTTACAGTACGGACCACTTTTGAAGAACTTTCAGAACTTACATTTTGACGTTCTTGGTGTCTCTGGAAAGCTGGAAGAGTCATCTTTCTCCTCAAAGTAGAATCAAGTTAATCTGTTCACTCACCAGGAAGATATGCCCAATTTACAGAAACATGTCATAAACCGACGAGAAGATAAGTTTGAAGCCAAATGGACTTTAATGACGGCCCGATTAGCAACTATCACGGCGGCCCGGTCTGGAGGAGTCACGACGGTCCAGAACCTTTCTCAGCCGCCCCTTGTCCTGCACTCAAGAATAAAAGACGTTTCTACCCTTACAAAACTCTAAGCCTTCAAAGCCCTATAATACTCATCTAAACCTAGGGTTTAGTGTGCACAATTTGGAGCAGCCACGAGACACGACCAGAGGAGCAGCTGACGACCATAAGCCCTCTCTCGTCCCTCTCTCGAAGTTTTGAAGTTCACAAACTCTTTCTATTCTATTTGCTTTGTTCTTTGTCTCTAATGGAAGAAAATCCTACACTTTGTTTGACAATCATTGAAGTAGTATCTAAACTCTTTTTCTCTATTTATTTTTTTATGTTTATGAGTTTATTCATCCTAGCTTTGATGATTCCCTTAAACATGCTAGAGTAGTTCTCTAGTTAGGTTTAAAGAGATAATCAAAGGGAGGAGATGATCTTAGTTTAGGTGGCAATTTTTAGGGTTTGTTAGATTTATATTATGCTTATTCTATACTTTAATTCTAAGTCTTTGCTTAATGCTTTAAGTTAGCCTCATGAACTAACTATGATCTAAAGTGTGTGTGCATCGCCAAAAACTTGCATGTGTGCTTGACCTAGCTTAGATGTGTGTCGTGTCATAGGAAGCACATACCACTTACCTATGGAACTTTATGGATTAGAATCAAACATGTTTTAAATGGTTTGATCTATGCGTTGTTGCCTGCGAAAGTTGAGTCTCGGAGTATAGGGATCTTAGACGGTTAGCTTGTGACCTATAAGTTAACGGTTCATTCGTGTTTCGTAGCCCGAGTTTTAAATAAACAAACTAATCCTAAACTTTTATAGATAGATAGATCATTGATCTCCTGCAATTCCCCTTGATGCCCAACGCTTGTTTTATTTATTTTACTTGCTTTTTATTTACTTTTATTGCTTACTACGACCGTGACAACCAAAACCCATTTTTATTGAGTTCTAGCCTTACATCTCTTCCGACGGATTCTCTAAACAACAATTCCTCTGTGGGATCGATCCTTAAATACTACTATTGATTAGTTGTGCACTTGCAGCCATCGTGTGGTCTTTTAAGGTAAAAGATTTTGAAGCGAAAAATCACACGCATCAGTCTAATAGTACATAACATAATCCATAACTCGACATTCAACGTCTAAATATAAGTTAGGCTTTAATTTCTTTTTTTCAGTTATCTCCTATACCTGAAAGAGTTTACGGTAAATTATTATGTTTAGATGCATCATGAAGCAAACTAATTTCTGTGACAATGATGAAATATTGCAAGTCATTGGGATGATAATATCTAATATTCAAGTATCGTTCAATCCATATCATGTTACATATGAATATGTACATTGTTTCGATAATGCCACCAATACAATAGTACTCAAAATTAACTCCATACCAATATACAAATATATATGCCATGATTGCATTTTCTAAGCATTATATATAAGCGGCAAATGGACTTCTTGACGAGGAGTATGCTGCTAGGATATCCCAATTGTATTTTATGTTAATTAGTGGCATGCTATAAGCCTATAATAAAATATCTAATCCTAATCGTGTAAAAATTTCGTTTTGAAGCCTAACACAGTTCGTACTAGCAGAAAACAAGCTGATGCATTTGCTAAGGTTACCTTGTCACTTAATTGATGTAATCTTAGCAAATGCATCAGCTTGTTTTAAGCCTTACATTCATTATAAGCTTATAGCATGCCCCATATTTTATTTTTGGATAGTTATGGTAAGAAGCATGTACATTGTCTCCAATTGATCCAATTCCAAAGCATCAATTCAAACAAGATATGAGGATGACCAACACCATGACCGGTCTGAAACGAACCACAAACATGCTATGATTTACGGCATGCATAGATCATGTTGCTTCCAACTCAATGTTAATGTATACCGTGCCTTTTACCACACAGTTCGAGGAATCTACATCCAGCACCGCTCAGTGCAACACACACACCTGACCAACCTCCGAGACTCACCCAGACAACATTCGAGAATCTAGATAATTAAACGGATTTATTTACTTTTACGTATGGTTTATACATTTTCTAAATTTTAATAATTTTGAAATAATGTTTTATACATAGTTTGAAATTTACTTCAAAAATCATAAGTTTTAAATAAATTTTTGAAAATGACACATTCTTCAATTCGTAGCAATTGTTTTTTCTTTTTGTAATGGCAATCCGTGATACTTTTGCCAAGAATTTATAGTATACCATTATGTGGAAATAATTTGGCATAACATCTCGATCAACTATTTAATGGTATTTGGATTTCTCGTTATCCAATTCATTTTTGGTCTGTTAATATACCATAAACCTCTATAAATTAATAATGTTAGGACCATCACATTTTATTAATTTATAGTGATATTAATTTATCTATAAATTAATAAATATTAATTTATAATGGAAATTAATAATTATTAATTTATAGATATATGTTTGAATTGTTTAATTTAAAAAAAAAAAATATAAATTGAGACAATTTTAGTTAAATAAGATTAGACTTTCAAATGTTATAAATTTTATTTTTAAAAAATTGAATTTTTAATGTTTAGAAAACATTATTGACAAAAAATTACAAATACTATACATATTATCTTATACACATAACATACATAACTAAAAAATTATGAATAATAATATAAATCATTGTATTTTAATAGTCTATAGAACGGGAAAATACCCGAAAAAACCGTCATCTATTTTTTATTTGGACGTTTAATACCTCGTGTTATTTTATTGGAAGAAAAATACCTCGTTTATTTAAATTTGCCATAAAAAATACTCGTTTATAGAAGTGTTAGTAGATTCATACTTACGGATTAACGGACGTGTATAAGCGTGACAGAATCATGTAACATCGTTAAATTTTAACCCCACGTTTCTAAGTAATATATATGATTTGTCTACGCAGCTCCTTGGTTTTATTGTTGTGGTTTTGTGGTACGATGTTTGGTGGTACGATGTTTTGTTTTATTGGAACTATATTTTACATGAGAATTTCAAAAAAATTATTATCTTATTATCTTATCGAATTTTGTTATTTTTTACACTGACCCGACTTGGGACAAGCAAAATTTATTAATTTATAGTGTTTATTAATTTATAGAAGTATTAAATTATAAATATTTTCATAAACTGAAATGCATTAAACGAGCCATATTTGTGAATGATGTAAAACGTCAAAAGATGTGAATTATGTTGATAACTGATAACATATTGTTGGGGAGAGATAAATAAACAAATATGTTATTATCATTATTTGATAAAATGTAACTAATAATAACATTAATGAACATTCGACACTATAAATACATACAAAATCCTCGTTTAGTGGCATAAAAAACAAAGAAAACCCAATTAATAAGTAGTCAATCTATTTTAAAATGGAGAATAAAACTATTTTCATGATATTTTCTGTAATCATGGTTTTGGTATTGCTTTCTCATCCAAATTTGGCTATTGAAGAGAATAATGATGAGCCACCACTCATGTCAAATGACGAGTTTGATACAGCGTTATATGCAACTTCACCAAGTTCGATCGAATATAATACCAATATCTATGGAAAAACTTCAAAAGAGGATATATATATTATCTTATGAAGTGCAGTAAAAATACAGGATACAAAACTCGAAATTCCGCATTTTTATGTTTTGAAGAAATGATAGCTGAAATTCTTGTGAACAGACATGCTTCAAGGGATTGTTGTGTGGGGGTAGTGAAAGCTGGAAAGCAATGTTTAATGGAATATATGAAATTATTTTTTCAAAGCTATTCATTAAAACATTATAATTATAAAAGGGTTTCTAGAACTAATAAAGTATGGAACAGATGTTCTACTGAAATTGGTGCTCTTTCATCATATTCGGGTTAAAAAATGTAACAAATTATTATTATTATTATTATTATTATTATTATTATTATTATTATTATTATTATTATTATTATTCTTATTATTATATAATTTAAATTGCTTGTATTATACCAACAATTTAAAATATTTGAACAGTACTACCAACTAATCTATATATAATAGCAATCTGGATATATACCATCAAAAGTTGTGTTTCTTCAATCATACCTTTTAGATAATTTTCTAAAAAATATGTAAAAATTCTAAATGTGTGTTTTAAAAGTTTCGATTATTATTGTAATAATTCTTTTTTGTAAAATTGTAATTGTTCATTGTAGAGTTGTGTTTATTCGAATATTCTTATCTTTTGAAATCTAAAATAGGTATGGTATTTTAGTTATTTATTTACTTCTTTAATTATTTTTCTTCATCAATATCTTTGCAAACTTCATTCGAATACAAACATTTCAATATTTACTAATGAAGATTAAAATAAAAAAAATATATAAAGAATTAAAGACCAGTTTTCTATCTATGATATACAATTATGAATTTTATGCAACTTATTACATATTTTCATAAACTGAAATGCATTAAACGAGCCATATTCTGAATGATGTAAAACGTCAAAAGATATAAATTATGTTGATAACTGATAATATATCATTGGGAGAGAAATAAATATGTTATTATCATTATTTGATGAAAGGTAACTAATAATAACATTGATGAACATTCGACACTATAATACATACAAAATCCTCAATTGGTGGCATAAAAACAAAGAAATCCCAATTAAGAATTAGTCAAGATATTTTGAAATGGGGAGAATAAAATTATTTTCATGATATTTTCTGTAATCATGGTTTTGGTATTGCTTTCTCATCCAACTTTGGCTGTTGAAGAGGATAATGACGAGCCACCACTCATGTCAAATGACGAGTTTGATGCGGCATTATATGCAACTTCACCGAGTTCAATTGAATAGAATACCAATATTTATGGAAAGATGTCAAAAGAGCATACAAATTATATTATATGAACTGCGGTAAAAATACGAGATACAAAACTCCAAATTCTGCCTTTCTATGTTTTGAAAAAGTGGTAGCTGAAATTCTTGTGAACAAACGTGCTTCAAGGGATTGTTGTGTGGGGGTAGTGAAAGCTGGAAAGCAATATCTAATGGAATTTATGAAATTCATTTTTCAAAGCTATGAATTCAAACGTTATAATTATAAAAGTTTTTTCAAAATTAATAAAGTATGGAACAGATGTTCTACTGAAATTGATGCTCCTTCATCATTTTCTGGTTAAAAAATATAACTAAACTTATTATTATTATTATATAATGGTTTAAATTGCTTATATTATACCAACATTTTAAAATATATGAACAATAATACTAACTAATTCTATTAGATATTTTTTGTCAAAAAATAAAAATCATAATAAAACAATTTGATTCATTGCTTAACACCATCATTTGTTGTCGCAAGCCCAAGAAAATGTTTCATGCTAGATCTTGCAAGAATTCGATTTCAGTTCAATTTGGCAGATTTTTTTTGCGATTCAAAAACCGAGAACCGACGCGACTCAATGCTAACCACCAATCCAAAAACCCAATTAACCAAAATACCCAACTCATTTAACCCGATTAACCCGTAATATGTGATTCGCTGAAAAAATACCTTAATAAGTTAATATGGATCCCTCTCCTAATATCCACTCTTGGCAGGCAAGACCACAAATTTTCTTATGATTGGTACAAAGCTCAGAATTTTTATCGATTGGCCAAGCATATCTCTACACGAAAGTATTTCTACTGTTTGTATATGCTTTGATTGGATTGGCCAAGCATATCTCTACACGAAAGTATAACAACAAGAATTCGATTGGCCAAATGATATTGGAATTCAATTCTATAATAGATATGCTAATCAAATGTTAATTGTTAACGTATTAGTGAAATGCATAGTAATTGGCTCAACACTAAAAAGTATATAATTTGACAGTAACATTTAGCGTTAATCTTTTTTGACTCATGTTAAGGGAGCTTCTATGTACGATATGTTTCATTCTATAAATACAGTATATAGTTGATTATATTCCCTCTGTTTTCACAAAGAATATCATTTTAACCAATTACACACAAATTAAGAAAAACTTGAATTATATCTAATAGAAAAAGTTTTGGGTTAAAGGTAAATTACAAAATTTGATATTAAAAATCACATTGGAAATATAAAGTGACAGTCTTTGTGAAACAAAGAAAATACTCCAAAATGACACTCTTTGTGAAACAGAAGGAGTACATTTTAACAAATCAAAATTAGTTAATTTGTTTTTTTTTCGATAGCAAAATTAGTTCATATATATATAATTTGCCACCACGCGCGTACTTTGAAACAAGATCCGATAGATCATTTTTCTCATATAACAATTTCCAATAAATTGTTTTTCTGGTCATTGGGTATATTGCTTAATTCTAGAATTTCTTATTTCATAAATCTGTTTACGTTCACAATGCTTGATAAAATCTCTTTACATGCACTACTTAGGATGTCCTGGTTTATTTGCATTTACAGATTACAATTTGACAGTAACCATATGTTGTTAAAGTGACTTGAAATCTCTAAAGACGTCTGCAAAAATGTAAAAGACTGTGTAAGGCGTACAAGATTTTTACTGGGCTTTTGTAGAGACCGACTCAAGGCAACTTAGGGTTAGGGTTTGGGGGTGTAGGCGGCGCAGCCGCCTGTACGGTGTAATAGATTCTAGAAGATTCACAAGATCTTTCATTTCCTATTGTATCGGGTTTTTGAGGCCTATATAAAGAGACTAGAGGTTTGTAAGGTTGTTCATCAGATTAATAATATAAACCCTAGACAAAGGGTATTTGCTTCAAAGAATACTCTGTTTTATCTTTTCAAAGTCTTTCTTATTCTGTTTGTGTTCATCCGAATTCACAACAACTGGTATCAGAGCGCCAGGTTCAATGACGAGTTCCGTGAAGTTTGAGGTTCCACGTTTCAATGGAACAGGAAACTTCTGTATCTGGCAGACCCGGGTGAAGGACATGCTGAATCAGCAAGGGATGAAGAAAGCTTTGTTAGACACAAAGCCAGTAGCGAGCTCGCAGGATGACTGGGATGAGATGAGGGAGAAGGCGGGTTCAATGATACGAACATGTCTTGGAGATGAAGTCGTGCATCAGGTTCTAGATCTCAGATATTCAAAAGAGATCTGGGATAAGCTAGAAAAGATGTACATGTCGAAGTCCCCATCTAGCAATCTATACCTGAAGCAGAGGCTGTATTGGTTTAAGATGGCTGAAGGAGCAAATCTGGTCCAGCATATTAACCAATTCAACCAGATCGCTGGAGATCTAGGGCGTGTGGGTGTTATAGTCGAGGACGAGGATAAGGCCATGCTGCTGTTGTGTTCTTTGACTCCTGTATATGAGACGTTGGTGACTGCACTATTGGCTGACAAAGAGACGATAAGTCTGCAGTCGGCTACAGACTCGCTGCTTGGACATCATAACCGACGCCAACAGCATGGTGGTGGTAGCAGTGACAACCCTCAAGGTGATGGACTATATGTGAGTATAACTCTGGGTACCGGAGTACAGAAGAACAAGGGAAAGCAGGGAGGTGGCAAGATGAAGAAGATAATCTGTTATAAGTGTCAGAAATAAGGACACTATATAAGAGAGATTGTCCCCTGAACAAGGAGCAGAACAAGACAGAAGGTTCATCTAATTCTGTGAATGTGGACGCAGTGAAGGTCGAGTTCGAGTTGCTTGCAGTGACTACAAGCAATCACACAGATTCTTGGATATTGGATACAGGCTGTTCATTCCACATGACTTCAAACAAGCATTGGTTTGACACGTATCAGGCTGGAAATTTTGGAACTGTTCAAATGGCTGACAATAGAAGCTGCAGCGTTGTTGGTATTGGACAGATCAAATTTCGGATGTATGATGGCACTTTCAGGATTTTAACTGAAGTGAGGCATCTTTCAACGGTGAAGAAGAATCTGATATCTCTTGGTTCACTTCACAGGGACGGATTCAGGTTCGAAACTGATGATGATAACTGTGTGAATGTGCGCAAAGGAGATATGGTGTTGATGAAGGGTCAGCTCACAGCAGGGAGTGTGTATCGTTTACTTGGAAACGTGGTTGTAGGTGGAGCTGCAGCCGTGGTAACTGAATCAGATAACACAGCTCTATGGCATATGCGGTTGGGGCATATTGGAGAGCATGGTTTGTCTGAACTTCACAAGAGGGGTCTTCTGGATGGTTTGAAGAATTGTAAGATGGAGTTTTGTAGGTTCTGTGTGATGGGGAAGCAGTCCAAGGCATCTTTCAAGACAGGTCTACACACCACAAAGAGTCTTTTAGACTATGTGCATTCTGATGTGTGGGGGCCTACACAAGAACATTCATTAGGAGGAAGCAGATACTATGTCATCTTTATAGATGATTTTTCTAAGAAGGTTTGGGTTTACTTCATGAGGCAGAAATCTGAAGTTTTTGAGAAATTTAAGATTTGGAAGGCTGAAGTGGAAAACCAAACAGGGAGGAAGATGAAGTATCTAAGGTCTGATAATGGTACAGAGTATACAAATGGAGAGTTTCAGAAGTTGTGTGAGGAGCAGGGTATTCAGAGGCACTTTACAGTGCGGAAAACACCACAACAAAACGGTGTAAGTGAAAGGATGAATCGTTCTATTGCAGAGAAAGCAAGGTGTTTGCAGTTGAATGCAGGACTCCCGAAGATCTTCTGGACTGAAGCCGTATACATGGCGGTCTACCTCATCAATAGATTGCCAAGGGTTTCTTTAGAAGGAAAGGTTGTTGAATAGGTATGGACTGGGGTAGACATTGATCTATCAAACTTGAGAATCTTTGGATGTCCAGCTTATGTGTTAGTTCCCAACAACGAAAGGTCAAAGTTGGANGAGTTTTTTAGGTACTGCGTGATGGGGAAGCAGTGCAAGGCATCTTTCAAGATAGGTCTACACACCATAAAGAGTCTTTTAGACTATGTGCATTTTGATGTGTGGGGGCCTACACAAGAACATTCATTAGGAGGAAGCAGATACTATGTCATCTTTATAGATGATTTTTCTAAGAAGGTTTGGGTTTACTTCATGAGGCAGAAATCTGAAGTTTTTGAGAAATTTAAGATTTGGAAGGCTGAAGTGGAAAACCAAACAGGGAGGAAGATGAAGTATCTAAGGTCTGATAATGGTACAGAGTATACAAATGGAGAGTTTCAGAAGTTGTGTGAGGAGCAGGGTATTCAGAGGCACTTTACAGTGCGGAAAACACCACAACATAACGGTGTAAGTGAAAGGATGAATCGTTCTATTGCAGAGAAAGCAAGGTGTTTGCAGTTGAATGCAGGACTCCCGAAGATCTTCTGGGCTGAAGCCGTATACATGGCGGTCTACCTCATCAATAGATTGCCAAGGGTTTCTTTAGAAGGAAAGGTTGTTGAATAGGTATGGACTGGGGTAGACATTGATCTATCAAACTTGAGAATCTTTGGATGTCTAGCTTATGTGTTAGTTCCCAACAACGAAAGGTCAAAGTTGGATTCGAAGTCCAAGAAGTGCGTTTTTCTGGGTTTTGAGAAAGGCGTGAAAGGTTTCAAGTTATGGGATCCTGAGGCTAAGAAAAGAGTGATCAGCCGAGATGTGGTGTTTGATGAGCAGTACATGCTGTTGTAGGCGAGTTCAGAACGAGTTCCTGTGACCATTGAGGCTAATACTGGTTCAGAGATAGCGGAGGATGAAGAGGAGTCTAGTGAAGCTAGACCAGCAGCGGAAGCAGATGAGCATTCTCCTGAGGTGGAGCAGTCTCCTAAGGTGGGGAAGAAGGATAATCAAATACGTACAGAGGGGAGTTTGGCTGCAACCAAGGAAAAGCATGTAGTGAAGGCACCTGTCAGATATGGGTATGAAGATATGGCTAGCTATGCTCTGATGATTGGTACAGATGATCCATCAAGTTTTCGTGAAGCTATTAACAGTCCTGAAAAGGAAGAATGTATTGATGCTATGACAGAGGAGACAGTTAGTCTGAACAAGAATCAGACATGGGAGCTTACAACACTTCCAAAGGGGAAGAAAGCATTTGGTTGCAAGTGGGTCTTCAAGAGGAAAACATGAGTCTCTAAGAAGGAAGTTGTGACTTTTCAAGACGAGACTAGTTGCAAAAGGGTACTCACAGAGTGCAGGGGTTGATTATGACGAGATTTTCTCCCTTGTAGTTCGACCCACATCCATTCGTGTTATGTTGGGACTGGTAGCTTGCTGGAATTTGCATCTTGAGCAGATGGATGTGAAGACATCATTTCTCCATGGGAATTTGGAGGAAGAGATCTATATGGAGCAACCTGAAGGGTTTGTCAAGTCTGGAGGGGAGGCGCTTGTATGCAGACTGAAAAGATCTTTATACGGGCTGAAGCATGCTCTTAGACAGTGGTACAAACGTTTTGATACTTACATGTTGCAGATAGAGTACCAGAGATGTGAATATGACTGTTGTGTTTATGTGAAGAACGTTGGTAACAATTCTCCTATATTTTTGTTATTGTATGTTGATGATATGCTCATTGCTGGAAGCAATATGGATGATATTGTTGAGTTGAAAGGGCTATTGGGAGAAGAGTTTGAGATGAAAGATCTTGGTGCTGCAAAGAAGATTCTTGGGATGGAGATTCGCAGGGATAGGAGTTCTTAGAGATTGTGGTTATCTCATAGAAGCTACATAGAAAAGATACTTGAAAGGTTTGACATGAAGAATGCAAAACCTGTGTCTACTCCTCTGGTGAATAAAATCAAGCTCTCAGCACGTCAGTGCCCTATTTCTGATGAGGAGATCAGTAACATGGCACAAGTTCCTTATGCTAGTGCAGTTGGTTGTCTGATGTATGCGATGGTTTGCACAAGACCAGATTTGGCTCAAGCTATTAGTCAAGTCAGTAAGTATATGTATAAACCTGGGAGGGAGCACTGGAATGCAGTGAAATAGATTCTCAGGTATTTGAAGGGTACTACAGATCGTGGTCTCATGTTTGGAGGACATGAGTGCAAGGCAGAAGTCGTGGGTTTCGTAGATTCAGATTATGCAGGTGATCTTGATAATAGGAGGTCTACGACAGGTTATGTGTTTACTCTTGTTGGAGCACCTATAAGTTGGAGGTCTGTGTTGCAGTCTGTAGTTGTAATGTCAACCACTGAAGCCGAGTACATGGCAATTGGAGAGGCAACTAAGGAGGCATTATGGGTTAGAGGACTTGTAATGGAATTGGGTGTTGAGCAAGGTGGAGTTCAGCTACACTGTGATAGTCAGAGTGCTTTATATCTGGCAAAGAATCAAGTGTATCATGGTAGGACAAAGCACATTGAGGTAAGATATCACAAGATCAGAGAGTTATCAGTTTCTGGTGTGATTTTACTGCAGAAGGTGCACACGTCTGAGAATGCAGCTGATATGTTGACCAAGCCAGTCACCATGGAGAAGTTCAAGCACTGCTTGGATTTGCTCCAGGTCTTTCATTGCTAGATGAAGACAAAAGGTTCCCCCAAAAGCTAACAAGGAGTTGAAGTTGAAGTCAATGAGATTTTGTCGTCAAGGTGGAGTTTGTTGTTAAAGTGACTTGAAATCTCTGAAGACGTCTACAAAGATGTAAAAGACTGTGTAAGACGTACAAGGCTTTTACTGGGCTTTTACTAGGCTTTTGTAGAGACCGACTCAAGGCAACTTAGGGTTAGGGTTTTGGGGGTGTAGACGGCTACGGTGTAATAGATTCTAGAAGATTCACAAGATCTTTTATTTCCTATTGTATCGGGTTTTTGAGCCTATATAAAGAAACTAGGGGTTTATAAGGTTGTTCATCAGATTAATAATATAAACCCTAGACAAAGGGTTATTTGCCTCAAAAGAACACTCTGTTTTATCTTTTCAAAGTCTTTCGTTTGTGTTCATCTGAATTCACAACACCATACAATTAACAAACGGCTATTGGACTCTTGCAATTAGAGATTACAATTTGAACACATACCTCTTGCTAGAAAATATTGCTATATATATTTAAAAATACTCCTATGTCTTTTTTCTTTAAAAAAAAAAAAAAAATCTTTGTAAATTCAAGAAACTATTTTTGCCGCCAAAATTAGAGAGGAGAAAGAGTTCTTTGGGACAATGGGCAAACCAATTGTGTTATGTATTTTGTCTTTAAGAATGATTGGTCATTTTACAGACCTTATCTTCTATATTTCTATTTTCATTCGTGTGAAAGCAAAATAAAATCTCAAAACAGTTTCTCTATATACATTGTAAGACACACACACTTCACTGTTTAGATTCTTTTGGTGATCTGCTCTCTTCTTCATCCTTAGAATCAATCAAACGAAGTGAATCAAGACTGCAAAAAACAAGAAACAAAAGGTTCTATTGATCCACTATAACAGTCTCAAAGATAGCAAAAAAAAATGACAAAAGAAGATAGATTAAAAGAACCTGCAATTCTGTGGGACGTTCCAGGTGAAACCAGAGGATTGGTTAAGATGAAGTGGTAAAGACATGTAATCTCTCCAGTCCTGAAGCATGATTCTAAGATCATGAAGCTTACTCTCCAAGCCAAAGCAGCAATTCGCATGCATTGTACAAACAAGATTCAAATCTTTGCTTGGTTCACAGAATCCACCGAAATAAGCTGTGTTCAAGAACCTAATCCTAAGCCTGATTTTCCAGATGAAAGAATCTGCCTTGATGAAGTTCAGAACATTCTGGTCGTGGTATTTAGGGTACTTGATCCTTGAATCATACCAGTACTTGTAGAATCGTATCGTTCGGTTACTTGATCTCACAAAGTTAAATCCTCCATTTGGTCTATTCCTTAGATCGTTCGCCTTTCCTATGTAATGGTCACAAGCAATCTGGAAATCAGCATCTTTGTAAAACCGTGGAAAAGGGTTCCTGAACCACATCACATCAGCATCCTGTAAACACACAAAACTCATAAAATCACTCAACAGAACAACAAAAACAAAGTTCTTGTTTTCAGTTGCCAAGAAATTAAACATACCGTGAAAACAAAGTTGTAACCCATCTCAAGAACAGTACGAAGGAAATCGATTCTTCTCCACATCATTCTCAAGTAAGAGCGAGTCATGAAGTAAGCCTCGCCACCAGAGAAATCAACACCTTCTGTTTCAAGTCTGAAACAATGCTTATGGAACTCTTTGCAACGTGAATACGCTTTAGCATCCAATGCAATGATCACCAAGTGTTTCAAAAGCTTCTTTGTTCCTTTACCGATTCTGAAACTCTCAAAGAAGAGATCTATCACAGATCCTGGAGCTGCCCATGCTTCATTCAAAGTTGTCAATATCACTGTACGATCTTTCGTTGCAGCTCTACGCAAAACATCTTCTAGCTTAGGTTCCTTAACTTCCTCCTTAAGTAATCAAAAACCAAGATTCAGAATACAGAACTTGAAACCAAAATCGAATCCAATTTCATGGAAGAACCAAATCGAATCCCTAGAATCGAACTCTAGTTAAGTCAAAGATCGAACACCAAATATAGAAACGAAGTGGAAAGAACACTCACCGGAGGCGGAGCCGAAGAAGAAGAATCATTGAGAGAGGGAGAAATGCGAGAGAGCATCGAAGAGGAAGAGCCATGGGCGACGTTGTTGAGTGAAACAGAGGTTCTGTAGAGGACGAAGCAAAAGAAGACGACGGAAAGTAAAAGAACGGCTCGGAGTACATTGGCGGAGGAGCACGGTGGCATTACGACGGGAGCTGCGGAGGAAGAACGATTCTCATCGTCGCCGTTGGAGAAAGAAGAATCGTTGGCGCTCTCCGTCTTGGACTTGGAGCTGAAACGGTTCGATAGATTCATCATCTTCGTCGACGTTGACGACGTTGGTCATCGTCGAGGCGGTTATAAAGGTTGTTTCAATTTTTTTTTTTTTCTTTTTTGATTTTTTTTTTTTAATTCGTTTTTACAATTTTGTGAAGAGAGAAACGGTTAGAACTCTAATTCAAAAATAATAATAATGATAAACTCTTCTAAATTATCTCTGCCGTAGGATTGATGAGTCAAAATATTATCTACCGTCAGATCTTGAAATTAAATCGCTGCGTTTTAATGACTTTATTTTCCAAATATCAAAACGCTGCGTTTATTGGAAATTATTTTTTTCTACCGTAGGATCTTATGTTTTGAAAAAACAAGAAACCTTCTATACCGTAGGATCTTGATAATAAAACGCGGCGTTTTAATGATATTATGCTTTATAGATAAAAAAAATGCAGCGTTTGGATCTGTTTGTTTCATTGTCGGTTGGATTCATAAATTATATTTTTCAAGATTTCTAATAAACTTTGAATCTCTCGAAAAACATAAAAATCCTAGTTTCAAAAGAACACATCGGAATAGTTTTCACTGAACCTACGAATCTAATAAGAACAAAGATTTACGCTTACTTTTAAATTAACTACCGAGGAGAGAAATCGAGAGATTAAGATTAAGATCAATCTTAGAAGAACCGAAGCAATCTTTGGAGACGAATGGTGCAGAACAAGTTGAGACTGCTGCTTCACTCGTTTCGCTCACCGTTGATCCGTTGCTTCTCCAGTGATGATGATGATTCAACGACAGAGACAACGACAAATCTTCTTCTTCTTCTTCTCCTTCTTCATGTTCTTGTTCTTGTTCCCGCCACTCCTCTGTTTCCTAAAAGAACCACAAGACGAGATTAGTTACTAAACCTGATTAGAATCGGTTTGGATTTTACCTCGGTTTGAATCATACCGGTTTAATAGATACTCAAAAACCAAGCCTTAAATCCAAACCGATGAGATCATAATGATACTTAAACCGGAAAAATCGGTTTGGATTTGAACAGAGTATAAATCAGACCGGTTAAGACTGTAAACCGGATTAGATTTTGGTTTGGCATTGACCCTATAAAAATTAAATATTTTTTTACAAAAACTCTGTTGACAAAAAAAAGAAAGAGAAAGAAATAATGAACCTTGGGGAGGAGGTGATGTGATGGAAACGTCGTCGTATCTATCGTCTTGTTGAAGATGGGAAGAAAGTCATGATCATCAACATCATGATAACCAGAGTCTGAAGTCGTCTGCTCTGCTCTTCGTCGTCCTCCTCCTCCTCTGCTGCTGCACCACCAGTAAAGGACAATTCAAATAAAGACAAACAAAAAGTATATTATGATACTGAAATGAAATTAAAAGAAAAAAAGAACTTGTCAGAAAACAATAAATAAATAAATGAATAAAAATACCTAAGAAGAAGAGAAGGAGAATGTGAAGAAAGAGTAAAAGAGTGAAAACCCAAAAGACAATCATTCCTTGAGTGTAAAGACAAGTGATCTTCTTCACTGTCTTGTCTTCTTCTTCTTCTTCTTATTGAAGATGATGATGAGCTTTCTTCTTCTGCCAACCCCAAAAATAAATAATAAATGAGACACCATCATATTAATGAATATTCTCTTCTTCTCCTGTTCTTCTACTCTCTATCTCTCTCTCTTTTTAAAAAAAAAAAATATATGTATTTATGACAATTGTCTTATGAATCATGACACTAGACCAATAGTACATACTACAAACAGATACAGTAAAATAATTAAATTCCATCCCATTATTATTATTATTTTGTTTTGATGTTAACAGTTCAAATTAATATTCAACGGTCCCATTCTTTTCCCAAATTCATCATTTCACTACTTCTTTTTTCCCTTGTGATAAATTTACAGAAAAGAAAGAATTTTGTAAAAAAATTATTACCTGGTTTCCCCAAAGTGAGTCTAGATCCTCTATACATCTGGTTAATATTATGATCAAAACAATCATATAAAAGTGATTTAATATTATGAATAAGTTAAGAAAAAAAAGAAACTTGATGATGTTTGGTAAAGTTAAAAAAACCTGAAGATGGCTTTTGACATGTGAAATGGTGAGTCCCTTCACGTCCATCATCTTAAGAACAAGTTTTGGCGTTGCTCCTGTTTCATCATACCCAACCAAACGAAAAACAAAATAAATCAAAAAAGTGACTATGATGATTCTTCTTTATGGAATACTTTTTTCATGAAAAAAAACAAACAAACCAAAAAAATCCAAACTTTATAATATGTATAATCTGAATGAAACAAAATAGCAAAAGCGTGTTTTGGATTCAATAACTTGACGACCATAATAAACAATGAGAAATTTTCCAAACTTTCTATAGAACAATCAATCTAGAGAAAAATCCAAACTTTAGGATAAGACTGAAACAAAAATGTAAAGACTTGCTTCAAAAAAAAACTGATTCTTTATGATTATGAAGACGATGATATGATGATGAGACAGTTTATGATATAAAAATCGTAACTTTAAGATATATGAATCAAACAAAAGTAACGAAAGTTTTGATTTTTTTTTTCGAAAACTTACGGTATTGACCACCGAGCATCTCGACGGCGTTAACGAAACAACGGTGAAGATCAGGCGTCCATCTAAGCCGAGGAACCGGAGACCGTACGTAAGGCCTTACACCACCGCCACCGCCACCGTTACCCTTAAATCCAACGCCAGTAACGTTTCCGTTACCGTTTCTCCCACCACATCTACCCATTTTTCAGACCCAAAGCTAAAAACCCCAAGAAGAAAAAAAAAACAAAAGCTTTTTTTTTTTTTTTGTTGGTTCTGTGGAGAGAAGAGTAAGAGAAGAGAGGATTTGAGGTAAGAGGTGTGAGGTTTTGGGATTATAAAAGAAGAGCAAGTCCCTTTTTTTTTATTTTGTGTGTTTGTGTTTTTGTTTTTTTGTTGGAGGTTTCTAAAACAGGACTGTCTCTTTTTCCATCTATTCTCTTTGTCTCTTTTGGATTCACTCATACTATAAAACCTCTCTCTATACATTGCATAATTCCAAATTTTTTTTATTAATTATTATCACTTTAGAAAAAAGTTTTCATTCATTTTTTTCCCCGGATATTCACGTTGTAGTTAGTTGTGTTTAATTTCGGATTTATATTGATTTTGTTAGTTTGGTTTTAGAGCTACAAAGTGTAACTAGCTAAGCTAATTAAAGATATGTTAATAGTTTACGTACGGTTTTGGTTTTATTACCAAATTGTGTTAATGATGTAAATTCTCCAAATCTCCAAATCTCCAATAGAAGAGACAATTATTATATTGTTTTGTTTATGAAATTAATTCCATGACATACGTGACGGGTTGATGATACGTGAATTAGTATATCATAAAGTCAAAAAAATTCATAATCTGATTATGGTTTATGGTTGGGTCGTCACTTATCTAGACAATTTAGAGTAGCAAATAAAAAAAGAATTAAAGATCAACAAGAGAGAGAAGGAGGTGTGACATGTGTTTTTGACCTATATGTATGCAAACAAATGATATATATTAATCAACAAAAGTGGTAATCATACGAAAAATCCCATTTGACTTTGGTTGCATTAGTCTTGANTAGTCTTGACTCTTGACCCCATTCAATTATTATTTATCTTAAATATTTTTCTTTAAATATAAGATAATCATTGCATATCAACAACGTACCAGAGATCTACACAAGGCTATATATATATATTCACACAACTTGCATGTAAAACAATTAAACACCGTTGTTTGATTGAAAGAAAACAAATTTTCTTTAATTTATAACACAATAAATTACATTATAGGGATATGGGATTTACCCAAATGAAGAAGTTTCCTCTAATTTTTAACTTTCTCTCTTTTTCACCACAGCTAGGTTTTACTTAAGGCCAAAATGAATTAAATTTAAATTAAAATTAAAAATAGCCCAACTGCTTAGCTTTGACCATAGCATAATTATTGTTTCTATTTTTTTTTTCTCATTTCTGTTTTTTATTTTGTAGGGTTTCGTGTTAAACTTTCTGATTTCAATAAATCAACAAATTTTACAATGGTCCTTCGTTATGTCTTTTGGACCACCGTTTTGACTTCATTCCCCCTAGCTAATTCCCTTACTCATTTTTTTCTCCAATTTGATTTCCCATTTTTTTTTTTCTCTTCCCTATTAAGTAATAATACTAATAAGAATTATTTATTTTACCCAAAGTATATATCTTTTGTCCCCATTCTCTGGCTCTATGTGTCTAACACCTTTTCTTCTTATTTTTTTTTCATCGTTGCTTTGGAATACATCGAAGACGAATCAAAACCATCATATCCCCTATATGGTAGCCGACAATAATTACTGATTTCTCCAATTTTTCTAACCATGGGTTCAATACTTCAATATAAATGAAATTATATTATTTTATTGTGGACAGATTTTAAAATCAGACGTAATCAAAAATTATATTAAGACCTTTAACTACTATGCTTTGCCTTTCTTCTCGTTCATCTCATTCATGCACCTCCCCTATTTAATAAAACAGAAGTACACAATTTCAAATTTATAGACTATATAATTTTAATAGTAGATTACAAATAGGTTATAAAACAATTAATATTAATTTGTATTAGATATATGTTACATCACGTTGAAAGTCTTAATCTGTAACTCTTCATTTTCGTAAGATTTTAGGAGAATAATCTTAATTCTCTTTTACACAAAAATATATCCTTCAAAGATTTAATCTTGATTTAAGATCTTCTAAAACAAGTTATTTGAAAGAATAAAATAAAATCTCTAAAAAATATTTAGTTAACCATATATAGGCAAACAAATCTCAAAAAATAATCACTTTTCCACGGATTGAGACTAATTTCCGATTATACTATAAAATAAACCGATCAATAATCTATCGTTACCTTTTGATAAGGTATCATCTTTCCGTTCATGTCTTTTAATTTTATCATACTTATAATGATGCTTATTATGTTTATACACATTAGTACATTACAATTCATGGTGTACTACGAGTTAAAATATTACACGACGGGGTTATATGACACGACGTGTTTGAGTAGATACTAATATAAATTTAAATTTTTGTTAATTCGGTGCTACACGGGTAAAATATCATTTCATTATTTTGTTAATAATATTAATATTAAATTAATAGACATATCTAATTAAGTTGATTAAATTAATACTGTAACAAACAAATATACTGTTAACAAACAAATTATTATTTTTTATCAAATAACTTAATTCGCGGTGTACCGCAGATCAAAATCTATACAAAATATACGTTATTTCCATAAGTCATATTCAACATATGATTTAATGGCATAGTGTTCCCTAAAAATAATAAATTTTAAAACAAATAAAACAATCACATTTATAGTGCTTTAAGTAAAAATTACAAAAATTTGTGCTCTAGCACGGATCCATCAGTTTTAGTAGATGATTTTATTGCATAATGTTTTATTCACAACAATTTTTAAAATAAATCATATAAATTAGATTGTATATAAAAATTACAATACAAATAAAAAGAATTTCAACCCGTGCTCTAGCACGGATGCGTTCTCTATATTATTATAAAAGCGTCGAATTATCTGCGTATATGCCAAAATTAGCTTTAATGATTTAAGAGAATTTTAAACAATGGTTTTGAGAAAAAGTTTAGTGGTCGATTAGACGGTAACTAAAATATAATTATTTAATCATCAGCTTTGTCAAACACACACGAGTTGCGTATGTTATCTATAATATTGACTAGACGAATGATACAAAAAAGCTACCTAGGTCATATCATTGATCAAAGTAATCACATGGGCGTTTATTTGTGAAACAATGTTATAATCAAGTAGAGTTATAACTTTTCATCAAACACTATTTTTTTCTCTAAATACTGTGATATAATCATACTATAACCTGTTAGTTTGATATATTCAAATTGGGGATCAATTGTAAAAACTGCCTTAAAACAAAATTCCATGGATGGAATAAAAGTCTAGTCGAATGTTCAAGTGCCAAAACTGTTAGTACTATATACTATACGATAAATAAATGAGAAGAAAAAGAAATGGGAGGAAATGATAAATAATACATTAAATGAGCCTGGCAGAGACAAATAGCTCCAAGAGAAATTGAATGAGTAATTGACTGTGGAGAAGGTCCATGATTCATGGCTTTTACCACATTCAATAATTCTCTTTGTTTAAATAAAAAAATATTATTATAAAACTTTGTACATACACTAGATTTTCACCCGCGGTACACCGCGGGGCAATTTTTTCTTAAAATAAAAATTTAAAATTTTAAGTTATAATTGTTTGTTGATTTTGTTTAGTGTTTGAGATTGTATAATTGTATTTAGATTGTTAATTTCAGGGTTAATTCGTGATATATTGCATGATATTTGTTTTTTACATAATCGTAATTTAATTAAAAAATTTAATATTCTAATATAGATGATATTAATAAAATAATGATATGATGAACACCGAATTAATAATATTTTAATTTATATTTATATCAACCCAAATTTGTCCTGCTATATAATCCGTCAGATGATATTTAGAACTAAAATTTATTTAAAACAATTTTTTGGCATAAGCATTTAATTTAGTATTTACTTAAATTACTTTAGTAACCCACGAGATAAATTTTACTTTTACATGTTACATTTTTACGAATACCTGATTTATTTTTAAAGTTAAATAATTTAATTTATTGTATTTTTAAAGATTTAATCCATAAATTGATATATAAGTAATTTGTAACCTATTATTTTAAAATTTTAATATTTTGAAAATGATTTAAACGTCAGAATAAGTTTTAATTAGCAAATAAAGAGCATCATTGTAATGAAGAAGTCATATTTCTGATTTGTTTAAGTAAATACGATGATGGTTATGTTCTGTCAGTAAAAAAAAATATTAGACGAAGAGTTGTTAGTTTTGGTAAAATCCGACGAAGCCCCGGCGAGTTTCGGTTTCTACTCTGGGCGACTCCTTTTCCGACACCTTTGTTGCCAAAAATATGAGTATATTCGTATTAGAAATTTTTATTTGTCTCATATACTCTGTAATAGACGAATTTTGGGAACAAAGATTGCATTTTTAAAAAACACACATTTTTAAAATTGGGGCTGATTTGTAAATAAATAAACATGATAATGACTCATATCTATGTAAATAAATGATTTTTATTCGTAGGTGACCCGTTAAATCACAACAAAATAAAGTGCACCACATATTTCCAAGCTAAGGAGACATGGCTAGTAACTATGTTAATAAAATGTTGTCGTTGTGTAGGTGACCCTTAACAACAAACTAAGTAGACGCAGCCAATCATCATCCTCAGCATGCTATAGTTAGAATGGTTAGTTAATAATAATGACTGTTTGCGTAAATATTTTAACTAAAGTCTAAATTTGAGAAAGTAAGTCGTTTTTTTTGGATGATAAACAATTTAATTTAGTAAATGCATTTGAAACATGAAATTATACACTATAGGATCTGGTAAAACAAATGAACCATCTAATTATATGTTTACGTTGGTGTACATTACTTTACATAGAGTCTTACTTTACGTTTTTGTTATAATATATAATCTTGTTATAAATAATATTACCACTTGCTTTAATATATAATCTTGTTATGAAGATGGACAATTACTACCATCAATGATTAATATAATTACAGAGTTTGAAAGTTAGTTCAAGAAGAGATTAATAATATGTTCTCAAGCGGGAGCAAAACATTATCACAAGTGATAACTTCTAAATTAATAATTCAGATTGGAGCGTTAAATGAAGAAGCAACGTTCGATTTCATATAGGACACATGAAAATGGTTAGTACCTCATTTATCCCTGATAGTAACAAACTTTAGGATTAAGAAAGCATAATTAGGTGGATACATGATCTTTATAACTCGATTGCTACTCAAACATAAAAATTAGAACTAAAAACAAAAATTATCATAAATTAACATAGATTAACAAAACAATATTATAGACGATAAAATATACTTCAAACGAAGATGATAAAATATTGCCATTAGAGTAATTAAATTTTGCTTGCTTTTGCTATAGAGGAAGTGTTTATCGTGTTTAGTGAGTTTAGATGTTGAGTCTTATTTATAGTATTTTGAGAGGGAACGAAAATCTTGATGACGAAGTTGAAAAAAATCTTCACCAAATAAAATTTTTGAAACAAAATTAATTGGTTTAAACATATATAATAGAATATGCTAGTAACGTTTATTTTGACAATATATTACAATTTCCAAAAAAAGAATAAAACAGAATTTGAAACCGACTCTTAGCAATATATGGAAAGATCTAATATTGGTTTCCTTTTTTGCAGATATTTCGAAAGTAAATTAATGTCGATTGTTTGTTTCACACCGAGTCTTAGCAATATATGGAAAGATCTAATTAGAAGAAATAAGAAGAGTAATAAAGATTGATTGCCATATATATAAATCATATATAGAAAGAAATTCGTAATTAAAGAGAGCGAAAATTTTGGAAGAGAATCGTATATTACACTAATTTTGTTTGAAACCTAATCATAATTTAACAAATAATAAATTATAAATTAAAATTATTAAATACAATGACAGTCTTGTAAATAGGTGGCAAGTTCATGATTTATTTGCTAAATGTACTTGCAAAATGTATATATAGATATATGTAAGATAATGTAACCCAACTGGCTTCTGGACTATAAAACCATAACATTCTCTTTTTTTTTCTTGTGAGTGGAAAAAATTTGGAAATCTTACCAAACCATATACAATACTAGTATAGATTTGACTATTGTTAATTATTATTATTATTTTTTTATTGGGTCAATTTTTCTCACACATTGATTGAATTCAATCATAGAACAAGGCAAATTCTTTACGATGATTAAAAAAAGTAATATAAAAAGGTGTAATCCACATGAAACACCTAGAGAGAACATAGAAGAATTAGCTTTTCACACCTATAGAATAACACAAAACAAAAGTGAAAGAGAGTTGTTTAAAAGTGTGTGATTTGGGAATGGTTGGGCCACAATAACACAAGTAATAAACGTAATGGATAGAAATAGACATGCATGGTTATGTGAAAAGGTTTAGATTGGTGAGTGCATAATTATTGGAAGTAGGACCAAACAACTCTTTGACTTTTCATCCTTAACGATTGGAATTAGATTTGATATGTTTTCTTCTTAACATAACCTCTTGCATTCTTTTCTTATCCACGTAGATGGGTCTTCCATTGTAGTATATATGATTTGGTTCTGTAAGCAATTTATTGAGCTTTTTCATTTGGCAAAAGAATCCTTTCGATCTCATAAGTCTTCTTCATATCAAAGATTAAAGATTGGGAAACCAAACAAAAAGATGAGTTTTGCATCTTATTTTTTTTTTTGTGGGGAAACCAAACCCCTCATCAGAGTTAACAAGAGAAAAAACAAAAACAAGATAAGAGAATCTTTGAACATTCACATCTGAAAATGTAGCAACAATTTTTTTTCATCACTAACAAGAAGAAAAAGATTGAAAAAGCAGAGCCCCAACTTCTTCACAGTTCCAGAGAATCCCTGTCCAAATATATTTCAGAGTGTGAATTAGGACTCAGAAGAATGAGAATAAAGAATCAAATCAGAAGAAACAAAATCATTGAAATGTTGAGAATCTTAGACAAAAATACATTTAGCGGTCTGTCTTTAGAACAGAGAGACACTCATTGGTGTCAAATCATATTGGCAATATACAATGAACAAGTAGTGAGCACATAAGAACGATATGAAAAAGGAAAGAATCACACAAGCATGCAAGAATACTCAATGGCAAGTGAGAACTAGAAGGTCCAAGGGAATCTTTTCTGTAGCTGTTGTGACATAAATATCTGTATATAAATATCCACCAGATCAACAAGTGTATCTCTTGCAGAATCAATAAAGCAGAAGATCTTCAGGCACAGGTAAGTTAGTAGTTGGTGATGTCATTTTGCAATGCTTCTTAAGGATTTATAAGTAACACAAAGTGACTGTACCTATTCTTAGCCCATGAATATCTGAGACACAATTTACAAGTTCACTAAAGATATAGATCAAGCATAAGAAGTTCAAAGCCTAGAAGTGAGAGAACATAAATCGAACAAAAAAGACATAGTCTAACGAATTGAGTTATGTCTAGTTAATCAGTGAAACACTGTTGTATCCTTTTAAGGGTTTGTAACACAAAGTGACAACTATAAAAAACGCTAAACATGATTGCTGAGACACTATTTACAAGTTCATAGAACATACACCAAGCAAAACAAGTTGTAAACTGAAAAAGATTATATAGTCTAACGAATTGAACTATGTCCTGTTAACCAGTGTGAAACACACTTAAATCCTCTTATTAATAAACAAGTAGCTAGAGGTTTCAGGAAACTAGTGCTATACTGAGTACTTATAAGACTAATTTATTAAGCTTTGAATGAGAAGGAAACAACAGGAACTCTTTCAAGACTAATGAAACAAAATCTGCAGACAATCTTAGTCAATGATGGAATTATCCTTATCCAAACTTCAGATATCATAGAGATGGTTTCCAAAAACAAGTAAAAGTCCAGACATTTCCCTATAACATGATTGATACAGCACGATTGTTCAAGATATAGAATCCAAATGTGGTCAATGTTGTTCACACGAGAGGCAAAACTGGAGCAATCACAGTAGGAAAATGGAGAAATTACAATTCAAAACCAAGATAATGCATTACCAATCTCATTTATCCCCAATGGAAACCCTAAATCGAACATGTTGCAGAGGACACAAACCAATCGAATCGAGCATACAAAAACATACACACAAGTTTCCGATTAAAGCAAAAGCCAGCAAGAGCTATATAGACTCACCTGAAATCTGGAATCGGCAAATCGGAGAAGGAATCGAATCAAATCGAGGGGCTAAGCATTAGCAGTTTTAGGGATAAGAGGGACACCGCTCCCGCTCCCTTGTACTTTATTCTTTTTAGCCAAAGCTTCTTCCTCACGGATCTTCTTCATCGCGAGCATCCTCTCCATGACAAGCTCGTACTCGCACTTCTCGTAAACGTGACGCTCGTCTTCGCATTTCCACGGGAGGAAAAACTCAGCCTGACGACACTTGTTGAGAGGAATCAACAGATGAGCGCACTGATCTCTTGAACCCAGCGGTATTTTAGCTGCAGACATCTCTTCCTGCGTTGCGATCATCTTCTTCGATGAACCTGGAACCTCCATTTTTTTTCTCGATCCCCAAACCTCAACAAACAACAATACTCTGATTTTTTTTTTTTTTCACTTTCTCCGATTTGATTTGACCAGGAGTTAGTCAGATTCTTTAGTTCCGGGTCATTTTAAATGGGCTTATTAATCTGAAAAGCCCATTTGATTTACTAAGCCCGATTTTTTTTTTTATAGTTTCTCTTTATTTTATACAGGTAAAATATGCGCGGAATGCTGTATTAATTATATTAATTAATTTAATAATTATAAAGTTTGCCAATATTTTTAGAAATATCTCTCTCATCTATCCATTTTTAAATATGTAAAATTATAAAGTTTTATAAGATTTATAAGATATTTCTAGATAGTACATACTACTTAGAGACTGGATCCAAATATTTATAAGGTTTTTTTTTGTCAAATTTATAAGGTTTTGAAAGGTTTTTAAAAGGTATTTATAAAATATATATAAAATTTTACACACACATATATCTATAGATAGTTTATGTATATTTTTCTAAGATTACACGTATTTCAGTTTTTTGTAGCATTTTTAATAAAGTTTTTTTAAAAGGCGTAGTTTTCAAAAGTGGTATTAGAAAAGAGGTTTGAAATTCTATATATATATATAACAAATAAATTTCCTAAATTCAATAATCAACTTTTATTTATTCAAATCATTACAATATCAAATTATATAAAGTATTTCAATATAACTATATATACATATTTATCAAAAAAAAAATTATTTTTTATTGTTCAGCCTGCATAATAGACCTCTTTATGAGATAATAATGTTAGAAATACCATTTTGTTGATACCCTTTTTCAAAACTACCAATTTTTTGGTTATTTTCATTTTTGTTCTCTTTCACACAATTATAATGTGTTAAATTAACTTCTAAAATTTTTTTATTTTGATTTGGATTTTCTATTTTAGATGTAGGATATAGTTTTGAGGGGGTAGAGTTTAGTATTTAGAGTTTAGGGTTAAAATTTAGTTATGTTATATACTCCCTCCGTTTCACAAAGAGTGTCATTTTGACACATCTTTTTTGTTACAAAAAGAGTGTCATTTTATGTTTTTAATGCAGTTTTAAAGATTAAATTCTCTTTTATCCTTATAATTTGAGGTAATTAATTAGAAAGAGCAAAAATTTAAGTGCATTTATTAAGGGTAAAACAGAAATTTAGATAATTTTCTTAATTTGTGTGCATTATGTCAAAATGACACTCTTTATGTAACAGAGAGAGTATTAAAAAAAGTATTATTGAAAATGAAGAACAAAAATTGTATTTCGCAAAAAGGTATAGTAAAAAGGGTATTTATGCAAATGCCCCTAGTTTTGTTTGATATTTTCGACTATTCAAGGTAAAACAAATACTGTATATTGTACATAATAAAAATGAGTATATACTATGATATTCAATAATTTAGTTTATGTTCTAATACATAAACTAAAGAGTTGAATAATTAAAATCCAAATCAGTTTAATTTTTTAATATAAATTAAATACATTCCCTATAAAATCATATGAATTGCTACATAAACTAAAGAGTTAAATAATTAAAATCCAAATCAGTTTAAGTTGTTTATATAGATTAAGTACATTCCCTATATAGATGATTTCTTTAGCTTGATTATCTTACTGTGCAATGATCAAAATTAATATTATTTTTGAATATACATGATAAGTTTTTTTTGTATAGCCATCAAATTTTATTATACATATGTAGTTTAAAATTAAAATAATAAGAAAACAAAGAAAGAATGAAGCAATACATAAAACAAACAAAAAAAATTTGAAAACTCAATATAAGATATATCCAACTAAGTATATAACTAAACACTTACAATGAGTTTTCAACCCATGCAAAAACATAAACAAAAGAAAGAAAATATTTAGAATTTGACATATAGTGGAGGAGGATGTGAGAATCATTATTTATAGGATTTGAAGTGATAGAAGTTATATTTCTAAAATAATTTAATTAGAGGAGTTACAATTATAATTGATAGTGTGTTTAATTGAAAATAAATGTAGGAAAACAATAGTCAATTCACAATTTATGTAATTTCAGTTACATTTTAGTAGTAAGTAGTAAATTTAAAGTATGAATTTATGTATATAATTACATGAGTTGAATTTTAAGTTTAATTAAAAAGAAATATTATATTTTAAAACATTAAAGAGCACATTGACCAATAAAGAGAAAATTGAACAAATTATATATTTTTATGTATATATATATGTGTGTGTAAAAATGATTATTTACTATGATATAAACTAATACATAAACTAAAGAGCTAATGCTGAAAAAAAACTAAAGAGTAAAATAATTAAAATCCAAATTATTTTGTATGTAACAAATTAAATGTATTCCCTATGAAATCATATGAAGTACAATCAAGAGCTTCATATAATTATATGTTGGATCACAAGAACTAAATATATGTATTACATTTTTTTAGAGCTTAGAGAGAATTAAAGAAAATTAATTTCATTATTGTATTACAATAGTTTATTTTCTTAAAATATTGCATACTTTTACAAATAAAATAAATATGTAAGAAATAATCAAATATCTAGATAAAGAATAAAGATGATTTCTTTAGTTTGATTATCTTATTGTGAAATGATCAAAATTAATAATTTTTAGAATCTGCATGATATTTTTTTGTATAGCCATCAAATTTTTATTATACATATGTAATGTAATTTTTTTTTATTATCATATGTAATTTAAAATTAAAAATAATAAGAAAGGAAACAATACATAAAAAAATAAAATAAAATTGAAAACACAATATAAGATACTAGGTAGTGGACCCGCGTCTCGCGCGGGTGTGAACTGCAAATCTTGTTTTTTATCTTTGTTATTTCTTTAAATAATAATATTCATATTATTATTCTTTCATATTTAGTTGTTAATAAAAAATATGTATAGGGTTATTGTATTTGTAGTTTGGGTTTTTTCGATTGGAATTTATCACATAAATGAAAACTAAATAGTAATGGATAGGTTTGTTACCAGCCAAACGCCCAATTGTGTCAATGGTTTCCTACGTTTAGAAAAACATTACAGAATGTTATTAGCTTCTTATATTCTATACGGGTCATATTAGTTTGTTCAAACAAATTTAAAGAGTACTTAACACCAACCTGTTGTGAGTCTTTGTCAGAAAACTCATTGATCAGTTCACCATTGGTGATTATCTTCAACACTTTATAAGTGTAATGTTTGTAGACAATATGCTCCTTCTCAATTGCCATCTTAAATAGATAAGTTTTGCCCACGACATTTGCCACCTCAGTAGGGATTAAATCAGACTCTTGAATCTGTATAGATATTAAATGTAGAATTGATTTATAATTGAGTATTAAAACAAAAGATATGAATGATCCACTGTTAAACTTAATCCCCTTCTGTAAGTTGGTACCTAAAAGTTCCGGTGAGAGCATTTTTTATGGTAGCTTGAATTTTGTCCCCCTGAGAAAGTTTGGGAAAACAACAAAACAATTAGTATAAAGTAATATATTTATCTTGACCAAAAAATATTAATTTTTACACTGGAAATTTAAGAGACAACGATTCTTAAGAAAAGCAGGTATATTATAAAAGTATATGATTTACGACTATAAATGAAAACGTAAGTTAAGTAGAGAAAACGAAACTAACTTTAGCTTAATGGAGATCATTTCAATGGTTTCACCCATGGTAGCTGAGTATTATCTTAACCTTGTTTTTCCACATGTTTTTGAATGGTTTTAAATTGGACACATTGTTGAAAGTAGCCATGAGACACTAAAAGTTTGAGTGGTTATTAACTTTCAATAAGTTTGGTTGGTTAACTGTTGGAAATGATAGGAATGGATGTATACGTTTATATAGGGGTACTACTTTCAATCTTAGATGAAATATTAGTCGTCTGTTTTTTTGGGCAAAGTGTTAGTCAGCAAATCAAAAAATTTTGTTTCTGTTATTATATTATTCATTTTTTTATGCGAATCAAAGATTATGTTTTCTCTATATAACTGAATTATCTGTGTGGAGTATATTTGTTTCGGTTATTATTTATGTCATATATTTATTTGCCAAGTTATTCTTTTTTTTTTTTTTTTGAACAAATTTGCCAAGTTATTCAAGGATTAAGTTTGCTATATCTAAGGTTAGTATGATTTTAAATTTGGTTTTGCTAATTTTTCAACATGATATGCGGGTTGATTTACATCTATAATCAAGGAAACATGGAACCGAAAATATCTATCTATAATCATTAATAAAAAATAATAACTTCTTAATTGAAATTAGAAGGCATATTTTTTGGAGTTGTTTGGTGATGATCGTGGGTGACGATGTATACCTTATTTATGAGACGAATGTATTTATAGGGGTAGTAGAGATTATGCGTTCAATAGGCTTGTGTAGGTGTCATTATTTTCTTATTAATTTTGTTTTAAATAATTACAGTGGCAAACATTTGTAAATAAGTTGATGTTTGAGGGTTAATTTATATATTCTGCACTGAGCTCTATAATGCTGACATATCAGCTTTTTTGCCAAAATGTTTCTCTATTAATAATATATAGGGGATATCCAACAAAATATATAATTAAACACTTACAATGAGTTGTAAAAAAAAAAACACTTACAATGAGTTTTCTACCCATGCAAAAACATAAAAACAAAAAAAAACAAAAAAAAAAAGTATTTAGAATTTGAGATATGGTGGAGGAGGATGTGGGAATGGTTATTTATAGTATTTGTAGTGATAGAAGTTATTTCTAAAATAATTTAATTAGAGGAGTTATAATTTTAATTGATAGTGTGTTTAATTAAAAATGAATTGAGTAAAACAATAGTCAATTCATAATTTATTTAATTTCAGTTACAAATTAGTAGTAATTAGTGAAATTAAAGTATGAATTTATATATATGATTAAATGCGTTGAATTTTAAGTTTAATTAAAAATAAATATTATATTTTAAAACATTAAATATCAAATTGACCAATAAGGAGAGATCAGAACTCTACTTTTATATATATGATTCGGAAAAAATACCAAAAAAAACCCGAAGTTATTTTTATTTAGACGTTTAATATCTAATGGTTTTAGATTGGAAAAAAAATACATCAAATTATAAAAATGTGTCATTTAAAACCTAAAATAATAAGTGTTGTTATTTTCATATCTACGAATTTCCAACAAAATCAAAATTCCAATTTTACCCTGGTTATCTAATTAGTTATTAATTTTTAATATAAAAAATCTTGGTTTTGTGTTAACCATATTAAACCGAGATTAAACCCGGTTCTCAACTTCTCGTTCTTCTTCTCTTCTCTCTAATCGGCGTCGTTTCATCTCCTTCGACGGTGAAGCCGTACAAATCCTAAAACTTACGACGATGTTGGCTCGTTTAGCGTCGTTGTTCGGACGGAGAATCAGAATTTGAGATTGGAGTTCCATTGTCAAATAACGTCTGCTTTGGATCTCAAACATCCTATGACAAATTCGATTTCTTTTCTGTTTTGATATTGTCTGAATTCCAGATTTTTTTCTTTTTGGTTTCGTCAGATTCAGACCAAGCACGAACACAGAAACATGCACACGGTCAATTCATTTTTTTTTAAGTTTCTAGGCTGCTGCTACAAAGAACACAAAAACGAAATTAAAAAAGAAAAAGAGAGAGATGTTATAAAAAAAAAAAAAAATTCAGAGCAAAATCTGATTGATACCTTTGAATATTATAATTGTTGTCACTGCAAACGTTATCACCTCTCTGATACCTTCTTGTTTAAAAAAATAGAAAATTTCGAGAAACAAGACGAGGGGGAAGAAGAGAGAAAGAGGAGGAGGAAGAAGAGAGAAGTGATAACCGGGATTAATTCCCAGTTTGATATGGTCAACAGAAAACCGAGAATTTTATATTAAAAATTAATAATTAATTAGATAATCGCCTAATCGGGTAAAATTGGAATTTTTATTTTGTTGAAAAATCGTAGGTATGAAAATAACAACACTTATTATTTTGGATTTTAAATGACACATTATTATGATTTGATGTATTTTTTTCCAATTCAAAATCATTGGATATTAAACGTCCAAATAAAAATAAATTCGGATTTTTGTGGCATTTTTTCCATTAGTATTCTGTCCCATTGTCTAATCGACCACTAAACTTTTTCTTAAAACCATTGTTGATTTATTGAAATCAGAAAGTTTAACACGAAACCCTACAAAATAAAATAAAAAAGCAAAAATGAGAAAAAAAAATAGTAACATTATTTGTGAAGTGACCTTAATGCAGTGGCAGGAGTTAAGTCTAATTATATAAGGCACCATCATACCCGGGATCGAGTCTCGGTTCCTACGAATATAGAAATTTGGCTAATAAGGCGGCTAGTTGTGGTCCAATGGTTGAAAAAAAAGAAAAAAAAAATAGTAACAATAATTATGTTATGGTCAAAGCTAAGGTGTTGGGCTATTTTAAATTTAAATTTAAATTTAATTCATTTTGGTCTAAAACCTAGCTGGGGAATAATGAAAATTCCCTCTTGATTGACGCTACGCTACGTAAAATATAATTTATGTCATTGCTTTTAAAAGTTTTTTTTGGATAAAACATTATCCAATAAAATCATATGCTAAATATGAAGGCTTGAAAAAAATACCTATTATGTAAGTTTTATATTGTTAATGATTCTAGATAATTACCCGTGCTATAGCATTGATTAAATTTTATTTCGTTATCTATCTTGTAACCCACTATTCAACTTGTAACCAATCAATCTATCAATTTCGTAATCTATCTTTGGTTAACTTTATGGTCTATCGATAAAATCTGTGGAAAATAAATTTGTAATATTGTGTTTAGAGATCTTTGGAAACAACGTGACATAAGACTAAAATCTTCCAAAAATACAGTTTGGAATATCCATGATTTTATTTGTTACCATTAATATATCAATTATCAATTTGGAATTGATGTTCATATATTTTACCTTGTTTTCCCTTAGTTTATTCACATCTTTTGCATCTTTTGCTATCCATTTTAACCATTATTGCATAGCTTTAGGACCAATCATGCATTAGAGTTTAGTTGCATTGCATTTGCATCTTTTCATGCATAAACAGGTGATTTTGGAGCTTAAGGAGCATGAAAGCAATGGAGAAGAGATGTGAAGCAATCATGAGGAGGAAACAAGGGAGTTAAGGCTGAAGAACCAAGGTCCAGAGTCCAACTCGACCGCACACTCGACCAGACACTCGACCGTGTGCTGAGGAGGACTCGACCGTGTGCTGAGGAGGACTCGACCGAGTGGAGATTGCACGAGAGAAGCCAGCTCGACCAAGCCACTCGACCGAGCACTGGTCGAGTTGACCGAGCCGTTGACTACTTTGACTTTTTGTATTTTTAGGGCTTCCACCTCATCTCCTATATAAAGCCTTGTACCTGCAGCTACCAAGGGATCCAGCTTTTTAGATATTCTCAAAACCTAGTTTTACCCTTTTTGGGAATTATTCCTTTTGCACTTTTATTTTTCTTAGATTTTGTACTTGAAAAAGACTAAATTCCTCAATATTGTTGGTTTCATAACTTTCTTAATATTGAGAATTTGAGTTTGATCCTTTCATTAATATTGAAGATATTTGTTTCATCTTTCTGATAATGCAAGTTTCAATATTTTCTGGGTTTTTGACTTTGTTCATCATGTATTGTTGTGAGTAGTTTCCTTAGGATCTTGAGGATGGGTTAGGCTAGGCTTTGTTTGAGGTTTGTTTGCTTTGGTCAAGCTTGATTGTTGTAGATCTCTTCTAGGGTAGATGTTCTTAATGCTGATCCTATATCTGAGAGGGTAGGATCTGATCTTAAGCTTCTTAGCATCACACCAATGTTTAAGAGGCATAGATAAGGCTAGATCTAGAGCTTACCATCTTGCTTGCTAAGAGATTAGAGGTTTTGCTTGGTATGAGACATATTGCTTAATGCCTGCTTGTGTAGATTCTTTACTTTGTGAGAACAAGTCTAGAGATGCATAGGTTTGATTGATTCTTGCCATGAGAGTGGAAGAAGCTTGTCTTAGATTAATGTGTCTAGAGATTAGCTCAAAGCTTTGCTTGAGATTTGTTGGCCAAAGTGTGATAGCCTCATTCATTAGTCTAGCCCATGAATCCCTCCTCAAGGCCTTCTTTGTTTATTGATATCTTAGTCTTAATCCTGTTGCTTGCTTGTTGTTTGATTCGTTCTTGTGTTGCTCTGTTTTTCTAGCATTGCTCTGTTTTCCGGATTATTCTAGCTCGACCCTGTACTCGACCTACACTCGGTCGAGTGCTTGCTCGAGTTCATCCCCAGAATTCTTGTTTATGATTTGTGATTGTCATGTTTCATTCCTGTTTCATTTTAGTTGCATTCATTTAGTTTTCAGTTCATTACCTGTCTTGCATTAGTTCATTAGTAGTAGTTCCTACTTCTGTTCTTGCTTCATTACTGTTACAATCATTCAGTTTCATTTGCATCTAGTTCTTAGTTCTTGTAGTTTATTTTCTGCATTTTACATTTCCATCTTAGGATTGTTAGTGACAAACAATCTTCACATTTGTCTTAACTTAGATTCATATGCATATCTTAATTGTTCACAAACACTCATTTAGGATTGATACCTCTTATACTGCAACAGCATAAGGGGAATTGAAACACCCATCCATCATTCCATTCATATCTAACCATTGCATACTTTCATCATTCACCACCATTAAGAAAATACTTCTTTCAGGAATTTCCCTAATATTTAGGTGTAACCATTCATATTAATATATGGATTAATCTATAACATATCTATAAACTATTTGTAACCATTTGTAACCATTTATTAAAAATATAAAATCTACAAAAAACTATGTTGTGTACTTCTCTTTTATTAAAAAGGGGATTTTTATTTTATTTTTGTCAAAACTATATAATTAATATGTTTTCTGTTATTATGTGTTTGTATACATGACTAGATTAGGACCGCCCAATGTGCGGATTTAGAGTTTTTAAAATAAAATTAAATTTAACAAAAAATATAAATTAAATATTTTTAGTAAGTAAAAACTATCTATAAAAGTAAATAGATACACCGAGATGCCCAATGTGATATTTGGTGTAAAAGGTGTGACTCTGCGGTTGGGACTATTAATCATGTTTTCTTTGAAAGCCCTCGCTCTTGTGAAGTTTGGGATTTATCTCCGATTCCGGTCTTGTCAGAGAGTTTTCCACATGAGTCGGTGTACTCGAATTTGGATTTTGTTTTCTGGAAGGGTGTCTCTCAATAGGGTGATCCTGATCAACTTCTTCAGTTACCATAAATTTTATGGGCAATTTGAAAGGTCATAAATAAAAAAAAGTTTTTTAAAGTTTAGAGATCGAGGCGAATGATATAATTGCTCAGGATTTGGGAGATAAGTTAGCATGGGAAGATGCACTCTCTTTTACGGTGGTCATGTCAGCTCCATCTCTGTTTTCAGATGTCGAGGTTTATTTACCTTGTTGTCAGATTGATGGTTCTTGGAAAACAACCAATGTTCATTCAGGATTGGGCTGGTGGTGTTGCGTTGATGAGGAGCGAACCTTGTTTGGGGTTAAGTGTCTAAGACAGAGCCCCTCCCCCTACATTCGGAGTTAAAAGCGTTGTTGTGGACCATGGAGTGGATACGTGCTGCAGGATCGCTTGTCAACATTTCGAGATTGATTGTGCTGAGTTATTCACTATGGTGTAGTCTCCTAAAAGATTTGTCGTCTTTCTCCAACCTGCTCGATGAGTTTAACCCGCTGGAGTCCTTCCCACTATTCTCCATCTCTTGGATCCCGCGTGCGTCAAATACGAAGGCAGATTGTCTTGTTTGTGCTTCGCATTCTCTTATCTCTGAAGTTTCCTTTGTAAACTCCTTTCCTCCAGCTTGGGTAACTAACCGAATAATTTTATTTTAATTTATTGTTTGGTTAAAAAAAAAGTAAATAGATACACCTTTAGTTAAAGAGAATAGTTGTAGATGAGTCCAAGTTATTAAAATAAAATTTAATTTAACAAAGAATATATATTTAATTCTTTTTGTAAGTAAAAACAATGTATAAAAGTAAAGAGATAAACTTTTAGTTATAGAAAATAGTTTTTTTTGCTATAATATACTAATGTATATCCATTTACAAATCTACTATCTACCTTACCACTAAAAGTGTATTTGTACACAGAAATATATTTTACTGTTAAAATATAATCTTTAGTCTTTACTACTACCAACAAATTGTCTTTATGAACACATTAAATAACCTATAATTTAACATATATCTAGTTACAAAAATATATATATATAATTTCATTATAACGATCTTTTCTAAATTTTAAAACTGTCTAATTTTTATAATTTTCTTATAAATGCCTTTTAATATTTTTAAAACTGTTAAAAACAAAACTTTTGTTTTACATTTGGAAGTTTACAAAAAAAAAAAAATTCTTTAAAAGATTTTAAATAAAATTAGGTTTTATTTTCTCCATTTTACTTGTGTCAACATCTGAATGATACAATTGACACTTGTCACGATCTTAGAATTGACATGTGTCAACATCTGAATGATACAATTAACACGTGTCACGATCTTGTTGATTAGTAATTTTGACATGTGTCAACATCTGAATGATACAATTGACACTTTTTATTTTTTAAAGTTTTAATAAATTTAGAATTGACATGGGTCACGTTTTTGTTGATGAGTAATTTTAACATGTGTCAACATCTGAATGATACAATTGACACTTTTTATTTTTTAAAGTTTTAATAAATTTAGAATTGACACGTGTCACGATTTTGTTGATGAGTAATTTTGATATGTGTCAACATCTGAATGATACAATTGACACTTGTCATAATCTTAGAATTGACATGTGTCAACATCTGAATGATACAATTAACACGTGTCACGATCTTGTTGATTAGTAATTTTGACATATGTCAACATCTGAATGATACAATTGACACTTGTCACAATCTTATTAATTAGTAAATTTGACATTGAACTTTATATAATAAGATATCCCGCCAAATGTAAAAGAAAATAGATTTGGATTAGTGCGACGAGGTGGGCGTTATAAGAGGCGTGATCAACCAAGGAAACCGACGTAAGTTAATTTTTTGATTCCAAATGAATACAAAGTATGGTTTCAAATTTTTAGTATACTTTTTATTACATAAATACTATATAGTATTTCACTGGTACAAGTAGGAAGTAATTTAAGGTTGGATAATTTAGTGAAGTGTCAAATCTGATTTTTGATTTTGGGTTTTTTGAGTTATGAACATATTATATTTATCTATTATACAATTCGTTCTCTTCAATTTGAAATGGTTTTGTTTGGTTTCTTTTATCTGGTTCAGGTTTTGGGTTTTAGTAATATTGAGGTTAACCAGAAGACCTGTTAAAGCAACTAATGTCGTAATTGAATTTGGCTTATAGTATGGATTTTGCCTCTTTCTTTGGTTTTTGTGTGTTTGCCAAAAAAAAAAAGTTATGTTTAGTTTTCACTCTTAACATGCATGCATCCCCATTAAATTTGTTGTGTTGACTAATCTGTTGAACTTAATAGTATCACTAAATAAATTATGAAAGTAAATGAAAACCTATGGCAATATACAGTCAAACCTCTATAAATTAATACTCGATAAATTAATATCTTCTCTAAATTAATAAATTTCTCTGGTCCCAAATTGGGGACCAGTGTAATTTTGAACATAATTCGATAATATAATAAAATAAAATATATATTTTTTTGAAAATCCTTTTAAATATATGGTCCCAACAATAGTATAAATTAATAATTATATAAATTATCAAATATATGTATATATATGAACATTAGTTTTTGTTAGACCTCATTTCTAATATTTTTAGTATATCAAAAACTTTTAGTTTTCTTTTCAAAACAAGAGAATTGTTATTTTCCTTATAATTGATTATATAAAAATATTATTTATAACAATTAAAACTTAATTTTAATTTTTTTTTAAATTACCAAAAATAGACAATCTCTCTATAAATTAATAATTATTAATTTATCGATAAAATAAAAGCTCTATAAATTAATAAATTTTTGCAATCCCAACATTATTAATTTATAGAGATTTTACTGTATACACAAAAACTTTGTCATGGTTTGTTGGGAGATTTACTTAAATGTTATACATTTTAGGTAATATTACCAGAATCTACAGAAAAAGATTTTATTACTAAAATATTTTGGATATTTTCAAAATAACCAGCGTGCCTTTGTTTACCGGAAAAACGTAATTACAAAAATGTCATTGCCATGTCATACGCCACATCAGAAATCGCTGACATGTATCAAATAACTCAGCCGTAATGCGTTATAGAGGTAATGACGGCTGAGTTATAGGTATGTTGCGGCTGATTTATGGAAAAAACATTTGCGTAAGAGCAAACGGCTGACTTAGAGCATAACTCAGCCAAGCGTTACGGCTGACTTATTAAAATCTAGCTGAGTTATGCTCAAACTCAGCCGTCCTTACGGCTGAGTTTTCACCCGATGGTTGAATTGTCAAAATTTTGGCTGAGTTATCACTACGACACGGCTGAATTAATTTTTTCCGGGTGGCTGAGTTATGAAAACAGTTGACTTATGAGATGTAGTTTTGGCTGAGTTATGGTTAAAAACTATAACTCAGCCGTGATAGGCTGACTTATCGTACAACTCGGCCATTTCACGGCTGACTTAGTAACAAAAGATTAATTACTAGAATATTATTCAGTTACGGCTGACTTATTCAATGATACGGCTGAGTTACATATTTTCAGCTGAGTTACATATTTTAATTACTGTAATGTTATTCATGTTGTGACTGAGTTATAATTTGTTTGATGGCTGAGTTTTATTTAGGTTGAGTTATAATTTGTTTGATGGCTGATTTGCCACGTCAGACGCATCATCCACGTCAGCATTCCATGTCATCATCTTTCTTCTCCGGAAATACGAAACTTCGTTCCTTCGACTCTTGTTCTTACATGGTTTTTACCTTCTTCTTCACCTTGTTCTTCTACTTCTTCTTCACTTTCTTCTTCACCTTCGTCTTCACCTTGTTCTTCTTCTTCTTCTTCACCTTGTTCTTCATTTTCTTTCATGGATCCAGTTCCGGTACTAGTTGTTTCCGGTATTTGGGTAAAGAAATAGAGATATGTATTTAACACCAACGATAGAGGATGTATAGTTGTGCAGATAGATGGAGGCACAACACACGACAAGCTTGTGGAGCTTGTTCTTGAAGACTACGGATTGGACACGTTTAGCCATGAGCTAAACGCATGCTCTCGATGTAAACAAGTTGGGCACAATGCGAAAACTTGTCCAATGCAGTATTACTGTAATACATTTGTTTTATTTTGTGCAATAACTTAGGCGTCAAGCATTATAACTCAGCCGTCATATTAATCGAGGAGACCTTTCGTTTTTCCGCTTTCAGATTATTCCTTGTGATACCACAAAGCATTATAACTCAGCCGTCATATGAATGTACGAGACCTTTCGTTTTCCCGTAAATACTATAACTCAGTCGTCAAGTAATATAAATCAACTGTTTGCTTTCAGATTATTTCTTGTGATAACTCAGACACAAAACATTATAACTCAGCTGTCATATGAATCGACGAGATCTTTCGTATTCCCGTAAATACTATAACTCAGACGTTAAGATTTTTCTCGGTTGTGACGTTGAAAATCGAAAATGATGTGTATTTTAATTTGCTGATGTGTATATTTTTATTTATTTTTAATCAAAATCGAAAAAATAAACCCAAGGGGGGAATTGTAATTACACCCAGAGTACTAAACATTTGAACAATTTTTAGAAAAGGAGGGAATTGTAATTACACCCAGAGTACTAAACATTTGAACAATTTTTAGAAAAGGAGGGAATTGTAATTACACCCAGAGTACTAAACATTTGAACAATTTTTAGAAAAGGAGGGAATTGTAATTACACCCAGAGTACTAAACATTTGAACAATTTTTAGAAAATTGTTAGATACGAAGAATAAACCAACTTGTGGATAACATTTGATTAATTTTTTCTAATTTAATTGTTATGCAATAATTTTTGTGGCTGTATATAAATTTTAACTTAATATATAATATGTATGTGAAGGTGTTTGTTGGACTATTGCGCCAACTAGAAGTTTGTCTGCACGCCTTGTAATCGACAAGAGATTTCTACCTCCGGTCTCATTGAGAAAGTAGACTCTACAGGTGGACTCGATAATTTGGAACATTTGCGAAAATTCTTGGTCGAACATGGTACTGTTTCAGAAGCAGACTGTGAATGCCCTCAATTAGCATTGGTTTTGTGTACCCAGAAAAGCCAAGGTAACCAAACTTTTGAATATATTTTTTTTTGGGTTGAGTTTCTTTCTTGGTTAGTGTTGTTTTCTTTTATGTGAGGTGACATTTGGTTATTATATGTTAATTAATTTATATATTTTGCAGCATAATAGCATATTTAAAGTCGAAGATTTCATCATTCTGGACAAAGTAGATGAAACAAAACTTATACAACTGGCCAGCAAGGGCCCTGTGGCTGTTTCTATAGATGTTCACCAAGAATTCTTGTCCTTCCGAGGGGTTAGCATAATCTTTTATGTCTAAGATATATTCTAAATGTTGCGTTATGACTAGAAGAATTGTTAAAGCAATCAACGTCTTAGTTGGTTTTGGTTTAATAATACGGACTATACCTCTATCTTGATTTTGGTGTCTGTGGAACATGAAACAAATAAAACTGGATTTGTTATTAAAAAAATTAGGTTTGGTGTTGAGTCATCTATAAGACCAAATTTTTTTTTTCCCTATGTGTTGACTACAAATAAATAAAGGTCAAATTGCCTACTAACCAAAATCATAAAACAAATTAAGAATATAGCATATAATTTGAAAAAATTAGAAGATTAGGATAAGGGTAGAGGAAATTTAACATTTTGGTGTTAGGTGTTTGGGTGATAGGGGCCGCCGGAGGTGGTCGGCCGGAGGTCCGGCGGTGGTAGGCCGGAAATCCGGCGGTGGTAGGTCAGAGTTGTCCAGTGGTGGTTGGTCGGAGGTTCGGCGGTGGTCGGCCGGAGGTCCGGTGGTGGTCGGTCGGCGGTCCGGCAGTGGTCGGTCAGTGGTAACTGCCGGAGATGATGGTAATTATGGTTGTAGGGGTGGTGATTGTGGTGGTAGGGTGATGGTGGTTGTGATGGTAGGGGATGGTGGTGGTGGTTGTAAAGGTTAATTATGTAATTTTTATAGAAAATATAGAAAATATAAACTTTAATGGTTAGAGTAGTTACTGGTTAGAGTAGTTTTTTTTGGTTATTGAGTGAAATTCCTCAATAAATAATATACTACAATTGAAATTACGAAATAAATTATGTAAGTAAATGAAAACATTTTTTTTGTCACAAGTAAATGAAAACCTATGGCATGTATGGAATCATGTCCCTTTAGTTTACTTGAGTTTCATTCAGTTTTTGGCCGGTACATTGTTTGTTTTTAATTCTTGTTATGCATTTTTATATGTTTAACAGGATGGAATATATGAAGGACCTAAAAAAGGTAGCCGCAAGCTTGACCAACATATGTTGTTAGTGACCGGCTACGGAACAAAAATGCCCGAAGGGATTCATTCTGGAGAGTACAAAATTGAGCAGGTCTTGAATGGGGGAAATAATGGGTTTGGAAAAATCATTCGAAAAATAAGTCGTCATGCAGGAGAACCATCTCTAATTACCTGCATTTGTTTACCATGTGGTAATAAAATTTATGGAATTATTAGCTATACACTAATGTAACATACATACTCTAACAAAATCATTTTTCATACAGCTTTTGGATCATTATGAAGGGGAAAGGGAAGACGCTTGAGAAAGTGATTCAGAGGAAGACGCCTGAGAAAGTGGTTCAAAGATGCTGGAGGGAGCTAGTAATCCTCCTTTTTACTTGCTAATATGCCTTTTTAATTTTATTATTAAGACACTCTTACTGTTTTAGTTATTGTTTCTTTTTGTTTAGACATTTGTTACTGTTTTAATTACTAGGGATTACACCGCGCTACGCGCGGTATATTTTACTATTAGTTGCATCAAAATTAGAAGATTATATTTATTTATAGGTGATTGTTTTGAATTTTAAAGATTTGTTCCCCTACATATTTGACAAATATTGTTTGTATACAACCAAAACCTTATACATTTGGCAATGTTTTTAAAACCGGACCGGTAACTGAACCGGGAAAGCTTTTGGGTCATGAGTCAATATGGTTCGACCGGGGTCAACCGGGTTCAATTGATTTTGATGATATTATTATAAATAATAGGTATGGATATGTTATTTTTTTCAATGATTATAACTATGATATAATTTGATATACCAAATAAAATACTTCAATAATCATAATGTTTTTAAAAAACATTAAAAAGTAATAAACTCAAACTGTAACAAACTCAAAGTATAACCAGTACTAGCTAGTAAAATATTTTAGAAATTCAAATCTCAAAGCAATAAGATAATAAGAGTGTAGAACATTCAATCTTCATTCTCTAAGAAACCCTACTATTGCTAATTTGCTAAGAAGAAAACTAGAAAAGATAATTAATTAAATTAATTGCACTCAATTTTACAAAAAAAAGTAGAACCCGGTTTTATCCGGTTTAATGGTTCACCGGTTTTTGGTTTTTTGGCGGGTTGATATGGTTTTTACCGGTTCAATTGCTTTTGGGTTTTGATATTAACCCAACCTGGACATGATGCCGGTTCGTGGGTTAACGTGGTTCGACCGCTTGTCCGGTCCGGTTTTGAAAACATTGACATTTGGTTAAGGTTGTTGATGTTTTTGGGAGAGGTTTATTATATATATTACAATTGTGTTTGTGTTTTTGATTCAAGATTATCATTAACCTGTTAAAATAATATAGTTTTTTAAAACTATCAATTTATACCTATACAAATGATCGGTGTCAATTTCTACCTATACTCTACAAAATTCAAATTTCATACCCAATTTTCTAAAATAGTGCCAATTTCAAAGTCAACATCAACAAATATTAGTCAAGAGCTGACTCAGATGACACGCGTTTGAGGAGGTGGCATCGACCATCAAAAACGACGTCGTTTTGATGTTTTAGTTTCGTTTAAAAAAAAAAAAGGAAACTACCAAGAATCACGTCGTTTTGATGTTTTAGTTTCGTTTAAAAAAAAAAAAAGGAGACTACCAAGAATCGAACTCGCGTCTTTCAGAGTTTTAAACAAACCTTTAAGCAATTGATCCCACAACCTTATTCGAAATATTAGGGAAAAATTATGTTTATAACTATATCGACCGATCTCCTCCTTCCTCCTCTTCCTTTCTTTGTTGGCATTGTCGATAGCTGCTCCGCCATGGTTCTTTGATTTCCTTCTCCATAGTATTTGAACCGATCTCTGCTTGCTAAGAGAGACGAACATATCAAATTTTCTCACTTCTCAAGTTTTGATAATTTTGGCATCTTCATTCAAAATTGACTGGAAAACAGAAACCCTAGTGATGATGATGATGATGATGATAATCAGAGAGGAACAGAGAATCTCCAAAGTTCAAAAGAATCAAAAAGTAAAAAATCAAATCTTGGAAAACCACAATAAACGGAAACAATCAGCGACTGGGCCAATAGAGGCGGATCTAGATGGAGAACGCAGCAGCCATTGACGATGCCAAGAAAAAAAGGAAGATGAAGATGTAGAGATTATCGCACGTAGATATAGTTATAAACATAAAAGTTCCCCAATATTTCGAATAACTTTGTGGGATCAGATGGTTTAGGCATTGATGAAAGGAATGATAGACCAGGGTTCGACTCTAGGTAGTTACCTTTCCTTTTTAAAACGAAACTAAAGCATTCCAAAACGACGTCGTTTTGGATGTTTGATGCCATTCCCCAAATATGTGTCATCTGAGTCAGCTCTTGACTAATATTTGTTGATGTTGACTTTGAAATTGGCACTATTTTAAAAAATTGGGTATGAAATTTGAATTTTATAGAGTATAGGTAGAAATTGACACCGATCGTTTGTAGAGGTATAAATTGACACTTTTGTTATTGTACAGGTCGGAAATGGCCCTTTTTCCGGCATGCTCTTACTAAATTTCAATTTGGGAGAGGTGAAAACTCTTATGGGGTTCAAATTGTCTCTTTTAATAGTAGTAGCTAAAGAAAATCTGAGCTACGCCGGTAATATATTTGACAACTAACATTTTTTAGTTAGTTAATTCAGGTTTAAATTCAATTTAGTTTTTTTTTTCTTTTGAATGAAAAATTCAATTTAGTTTTAGTTTACATTACAATAAAAATCAGATGTTATTGACTTATTGTATTTAACATTTTCATATAAATGACCTACATAATACTATAAAAGTGAACAAAAATCACTTGTTTTCATGTGATCATTTATAGCTAACGCTTTATCTTAACAAAATTACTTGTTTTGTTGTGGAATATTTGGGACTTCAATTGTTTGTAAACAACAGGTGTGGTCTTTTGTTGCATCATGTGTCTTCTAGCGGTCAGTATGGTGATGTACTTATCTTCCTTCAATGACTGCATATCATAATTTGATCTCTTAAATTCTTCCCGATGGTTTAACAATATTTGGACGCTTATATTTTCTTATATGCTCAGACCTACCTGATTTGACCAAAAATTTTTTAACACCGTTAACATGTAGTGAACAGTGATTTCAACTGGTTTGACTTTTCTAAAGATGTATTGGTTTATCTAAAGTAGTGTCTGTGTGATAAGTTTCTAGAAGGTTTGAAAAGACAATATTAAAGAATGGTTTGAAGATGAAAACTACTATTTCTTTGGTTGATTAAATTAGAGGTTTACAAGGAAAAGGAAAATAACAAAAAGGAAAAAGTATTTTTCTTATAGAATTTGGAAATATTCTCCTATGGTGATTAGGAAGTCTTGATGGATATATAATGAGGTGTTGGACATGTCCTAGAGAAGCAAGAAAGCTGAGGCATAAAGGTTAGAACCCTAGAGAGCTTTCTGGTGGTGTGCGACTTAGTTTCGCGGTTTGGTGCTTGTGTTGTTCAAGCTTCTTTGTTCTTCAGTGTGGCGTTTGTGTGAAGGTTGCTCCAGAGAATTGGAGATCTGAAGTCTAGGCTCAGGGGGAGTTTAGCCCAAGGTTAGGTTATCTTGGTTTGAATCTAGGCTCGGTGTGAGTTTAGTTAAGGGTAGAGATTGTGCTTGATTTACGCGTTTGTGAATAGGTTGTATTTGCTTTCTTGTTCTAGTGGAATCGAAATCTGGACGTTGTCCCAGGGAGTAGGAAAAACCGAACCTCGTTAAAAAAACTCTTATGTTATCTATTTTCTGCACTTTATTATTGCCTCATCCGCATTAACAAGTGGTATCAGAGCGGGTTCTCGATAGAGATTCAGTCTAGTTTTGGGTAGATCAAGGGTGAGGGTAATTTAGGAAGTAAGGCAGAGCTTTGAATCAGTTGTGTTGAATTCATACGGAGAAGGCACGTCTATGACAAGACCACCATTGCTTGATTCATCGAATTATGAATATTGGAAGGTGCGTATGCAAGCGTTTATTAGTAACCTTGATGAAGATTTTTGGAATTCGATTGAGCTTGGTTGGGAGCCTCCTAAAGTTGTGGATGATAAACGGGTTGAGAGTCTTAAGCCTAGAGATAAGTAGACTGTTGTAGAGAAAAAGCTATCAAGTTGCAGTTCGACGACCAAGACAACGATTTACAATGCTATTGATTCAAGCCACTTTAAGTGAATCTCTCAATGTGTATCAGCTCAGAAAGCGTGGAAGTCATTGGAGAATATGTCTGCGGGTACTACAAGTGTTAAGAGAACAAAGCTGGATATGTTGGCATCACAATTTGAGAATCTAAGGATGGAAGAAAAATAAATTGTGGCTGAGTTCATTGCTAAGTTATATGATATATCTAATGAGACTTTTGCTCTTGGAAAGCAGTACAAAGACAAAAAGCTTGTGAAAAAGCTGAAGCGATCATTGCCTGCAAAATTTGAGTCAAACATTTCTGCAGTTTAAGAAGCTCATAATTTAGATGAGATGGCTTTTGATGAGTTTGTTGGGATTCTTAAAGCTTTTGAATTAAGCAAAGCAGTACAAAGACAAAAAGCTTGTGAAAAAGCTGAAGCGATCATTGCCTGCAAAATTTGAGTCAAAAATTTCTGCAGTTTAAGAAGCTCATAATTTAGATGAGATGGCTTTTGATGAGTTAGTTGGGATTCTTAAAGCTTTTGAATTAAGCAAAGCATATGAAGCTGAAGGGGTAAAGAAGAACGATGATGAAGTTAAGGAAGCAATAAAGAAGGAAGTTGACATTGGAGTTGCTCTTAAGGTATCATCATATGATATTCAATGGCTATGTTATCAAAATGATTTGCTAAATATCTGAAGCTTAGGGGAAAAGAGAAGAAGAATAGAATGGATGAAGAGATGAGGACTTCATCAAAGAATGTTCAATATTTTGAATGCAAAGAATATGGTCATGTACGGTCTTATTGTGCCAATCTACAAAAGCATAAGAAGAAGGCTATGAATGTTGTTAATAGTGATTCTGAAACTGATTCAGATGAAGAAGAAGATCTGAAGAATTTTGTGGTGTTAGTTCTGCATCAGCGTCTGCAATCTGCAGCAAAACCTGCAACTGCTTCTGAACATGAATCTGATAGTGATAGTGATGCAGAGGATATGAGTTATGAAGAATTTGGTAAAAGTTATGAGAAGTTGTATGCACATTGGCTTAAGGTAGTTGATTATAATTCAGTTCTGATTAAGGAGAAGCTCAAGTTATAGGCTAAAATCATTGAAGCAGAGAGACATGCAACAATAAAATAGGAAGAAGCATTACAAGCTAAAGTATAACTTCAAGAAACTCAAAAGAATTTGAGGATGCTTAATAATGGTACAAAGAAGTTGGAACATATTCTGAATATTGGCAAGACAGATAAGTGTGGCCTTGGATATGAAGGAAAAGTTTCAAAATCGGATTCGATGTTTATTTCAAGTGGAAAAATCACGTCTGCTTCAAAGATTACTTCAGAGACTGCTACAGAGGTTGCTTCAGAGACTGTATTTGTGAAAGGATGTGATACAAAAATCTCTGAATTTCAGAGTGCACCTAGACAAGTTTTTCGACCTGTTTGCCATCATTGTGTTGTTATTGGGCATATTAGGCCAAGATGTTTCAGATTGTTGAGAGAGAGGAGCTGCATGGAGAATGCTTTTGATGTAAGGTTTTGTGGTCCTACATGTTATCATTGTGGAGTTCAAGGACATCTTAAGAGGAATTGTTTCAGGTTCATTCAAGAGGTTAACCATGGAGGTCTTAGGCGCAACAAGATTTGGGTTAGAAAAGATGTGTTCTATGGTGGAGGTGTACTAGACTATCAACTGCGTATTGCAAAGCGGGGAGAATATTTCATTTAGTTTTTGACCATGTTGTGACTCATTCAGGGAGAGAATGAAGATGTGTCTGGTGATGTTGTTTAGGAGTTTCACAAACATAGTCAAAAAGGGGGAGAATGAAGATGTATTGGTTTATCTGAAGTAGTGTATGTGTGATAAGTTTCTAGAAGGTTTGAGAAGGCAATATTGAAGGATGGTTTGAGGATGAATTGAAGAGGAAAACTACTATTTCTTTGGTTGATTAAATTGGAGGTTTACAAGGAAAAGAAAAATAGCAAAAAGGAAAAAGTCTTTTTCTTATGGAATTTGGAAATATTTTCCTATGGTGATTACGAATTCTTGATGGATTTATAAGGAGGTGTTGGGCACGTCCTAGAGAAGCAATAAAGCTGAGGCATAAAAGTTAGAACCCTAGAGAGCTTTCTGTTGGTGTGCGACTTAGTTTCGCAGTTTGGTGCTTGTGTTGTTCAAGCTTCTTTGTTCGTCGGTGTGGCGTTTGTGTGAAGGTTGCTCCAGAGAATTGGAGATCTGAAGTCTAGGCTCAAGGGGAATTTAGCCCAAGGTTAGGTTATCTTGGTTTGAATCTAAGCTCGGTGTAAGTTTAGTTAAGGGTAGTGATTTATCCTTAAGATTTCATGTTATAGAACAGAGCGGTGAATTAAGAGGGTTGTGCTTGATTTACACGTTTTCGAATAGGTCGTATTTGCTTTGTTCTAGTGGAATCGAAATCTGGATGTGGTCCCGGGGAGTAGGAAAAACTGAATCTTGTTAACAAAGTTCTTGTGTTATTTACTTTATGCACTTTATTATTGCCTCATCCGCATTTACACTTTCGCCTAATGAATTACCATAAAGTTCCAGAGCCAATAATTATGTCTACTACCTATGGTACAGTTTTAAGGTCTCATATATTCCGATATGTACATGCATCAATGAAGAGAATTGGAGTGTTCATAGTTAAGTTTTATATTCTCAGACAACACATAAACCAACATAATTTTAGAAATAGGATGAGGCATGCTAGTCATAAAGCATAAGATAGAAAATGAATATTAAGTACAACAGAGAATTCATAGATTCTTCTTATTCAATTTGAGCTCTTCTTGATTCAGGGTTACAAACATTAGGTTTATGTTTAATTAAATAATAGAGAATTTTATATAAACCCACAAAAGTTATGAAATACCAAGTTAGCTATGTCTCATATTTTAAGGGCTATCATCCAAATTGGAAATTATGTGCTGAACACTTAAAGCAAGAAACAAAGTCTGCATCTCTACATCAATTTCAATCATATTGAAAGCAGAGACTAAAACATTGAAAGAAAAACAAAGAGATCTCAGCCTTTACCATGTTGATCTATAAATTGTTGATCATCGGCTTGCGATGGTAAAGGGCTTTTGTCTAGGATCGTATTGTTTACATGCTCTATGATGTGATCAAGGCAACAAAAACTTGAAGTTCTAAGCCTTAATCTGCAATAATCCAAGTTTGTCCACATCATTGGAAAGCATTCTTGCCTTGAGACTCTCAAAACATACTAATCAGACTCAATTTCAACTATAAACTTACTTGAATATGATTCGATCGTCTTTGAATGCCCAACGTGATTTGTTGAGATGCGTAATGGATTGGTAATGGCAACGATGGCAATCGAGACTATAGCAGAACAGATTTGAAGGAGATTTTGGATGTGGGATCATTTCAAATTTCTATTTGGGTGTATATTGTAGCGAGGAGATGAAATGTGCAAAACGAAGAAAGATAATAAATAATGATGCCAGATGACTGATAAAAAAAATAGTGAAATGCGTTAAGAAAAGAAGTTGGGGCAAGAGGATCGATTGATCAAAGAAGATAGAACTGGGAATTGTTTCATGCTGGAGGCTTGTTATACAAAAATAACTTGCCTACTTAGATAGTGTACATAACAAGAGCTTATTGGCTTATAGTGAAAATATCTTTTGGAAAATTGAAGATCATCAAAAGACAGTTATCTGAGCTTGAAATTCTATCAAATACCAAGAAATATGTGTATTGCTACCACTTTTCAAGAGCTAAAATTTGTAAACTGAAAATATATTAAAACTTTCAGTTACGACTTGTATTAGTTATATATATATATATAGAGTCAGTTTTAGTTACTTGTTATTTGAAGTGTATCTCTTATACTAATGTTTTAATGTTCATAATAAGGAGACTATATATAAACCTGAATCGTTGCAATCGAAAAAAAAAAGGAAATTTAAATGTGGGAATGACCTGATTTAGCATACTGATGTTGGCTCATATAGTCGTATCAATTTTGATAAGCCCACATATATACAGCATCTTCCATGGTCTTGTGTGTGTAGATAGATGAGGATTAAATTGTTGACTTTTTCATTTTTCTCTATTGACTACGTCTTCAGTCCTATTTTTGCTTGATTATATCTCGTTCCTCCTTGAATCGTGGCTCTTTATGGAACTATATTTCTGGCATAAGACAAAGAAGAATCATTGTTATATTTTTGAAAATAGAAACGTAAAGAGGCAATCATATAAAATATTTACTTCCCTTGCCATACCTTGATTGAGTAACAACGGCGTTGGAATTATTAGCCAATAGAAGAAGAGAATATCTCTCTAGCAAGAAGGCGTAGGGAAACATGAAATAGGCAACCTTGTAAGCAGAAAGGTAGGACGGTAGAGCTTTGTTTCGTTATAACCTCGATCTGAAATATGGCTAGGGTTTTAGGTTGCGACCGAATGAGATCTCAATCTCATGAGAGGGTGCAGGAAAAGGAGAAGGGATGAAAACAACGTTTCGACAACAAATTGGAGGAGGAGAGATCAAAGGGTATGGCNTGTTTCATGCTGGAGGCTTGTTATACAAAAATAACTTGCCTACTTAGATAGTGTACATAACAAGAGCTTATTGGCTTATAGTGAAAATATCTTTTGGAAAATTGAAGATCATCAAAAGACAGTTATCTGAGCTTGAAATTCTATCAAATACCAAGAAATATGTGTATTGCTACCACTTTTCAAGAGCTAAAATTTGTAAACTGAAAATATATTAAAACTTTCAGTTACGACTTGTATTAGTTATATATATATATATAGAGTCAGTTTTAGTTACTTGTTATTTGAAGTGTATCTCTTATACTAATGTTTTAATGTTCATAATAAGGAGACTATATATAAACCTGAATCGTTGCAATCGAAAAAAAAAAGGAAATTTAAATGTGGGAATGACCTGATTTAGCATACTGATGTTGGCTCATATAGTCGTATCAATTTTGATAAGCCCACATATATACAGCATCTTCCATGGTCTTGTGTGTGTAGATAGATGAGGATTAAATTGTTGACTTTTTCATTTTTCTCTATTGACTACGTCTTCAGTCCTATTTTTGCTTGATTATATCTCGTTCCTCCTTGAATCGTGGCTCTTTATGGAACTATATTTCTGGCATAAGACAAAGAAGAATCATTGTTATATTTTTGAAAATAGAAACGTAAAGAGGCAATCATATAAAATATTTACTTCCCTTGCCATACCTTGATTGAGTAACAACGGCGTTGGAATTATTAGCCAATAGAAGAAGAGAATATCTCTCTAGCAAGAAGGCGTAGGGAAACATGAAATAGGCAACCTTGTAAGCAGAAAGGTAGGACGGTAGAGCTTTGTTTCGTTATAACCTCGATCTGAAATATGGCTAGGGTTTTAGGTTGCGACCGAATGAGATCTCAATCTCATGAGAGGGTGCAGGAAAAGGAGAAGGGATGAAAACAACGTTTCGACAACAAATTGGAGGAGGAGAGATCAAAGGGTATGGCTTAGTTATTATTAGTAATTAGATTAAGGCGACATATGACTATATGAGGAAGAAGGATTGACATCGTTACCACTCACGAATTATTTGTAAGGGTATATAGATGCACAACACACTGATTTACACTTTGAACGCGCCAAGCCAACGCTTTTCTATTTATTATTATCAAACTCTTTTATGGTTACAAGAATAAATCTGACCCCTCTTCTCTTTTCAATTTAAACACACACCTGTATAGATCTAAGAGAATAAACTCACCCTCTCTCTTTTTAGCTAAGAGATTAAAACTCACCCTCTCTCTTTTCTATCTAGACTCTCACCAGTGTAGATCTAAGAGAAAGAAAAAAAATTCTCGGTGCACTTAATCAATTTCCTGATTAACGTCACAGAGAATTGGGAACACACCTTCTAAGCCTTCTCTTTGTGGCTTTGAAGTTTACAACTGTATCAATATTCTAGAGTGCTCAAATTGGCTCGTGGCCTACTCCTAAAATATATATACACGACTTGAGAACCCCTAGAAGGCGAATCTCCAAGTATCACGGGATAAGAAAATTGTTTGCGCTCAAGCTTATCTTTTCCTTATTTGTTGTAGAGAATATTCTTCATATCTCCAAGGATAAGGAAACTGCTTACTGATCAAGTTTATCCTTTCCTTAATTTGTTATGGAGAATATTCTCCATATCTCCAAGAACAATCTTGTCTCTATCTTCAATGCCAAGTCATCACTTTTCCTCGACACATCATCACATCCACTCACGTCTTGCCACATCAGCTCACACATCCATGTCAGCAACTCGGGCGTCTGTGATCTGATAAAACTTCCTGATTGACACAACGCTCTGTTCGGCACAACGACTTGTTCCTCAAAGCGAGTTGTTCTAGAAGCTGCATTTACAATCTCCCCCTTTTTGACTGAGTTTGATACTCAAGTATCTCTCTGGTTCATCCTGAAAAGACACTCCAACAAACACAAGCCAAAAAACAGAACAAGCAACAACTAGACAGAACAACAATCATTATCAAGCAAAATCAATAAACAGCTTGTTCAAAACAGAACTATGATTAAGAACCTAATAATTAGAAACCCCAGCGGGCTGCAGCAGAAACCATGTTCTTAATAGCTCTCTAATCAGACTTAAATAATTGGCATATCCTCAATTATTAACAACCTAAGATCAACCACTTAGTCAATTAAGTCTCTCCCATAAACAATGATTCTCCCCCTAAACCAAGTAGCTACAGGAATTCTCCCCCATAAGTACAGAACTTCTTATCATTAGGTGTTGAACAAAAAACCAGAACCAGAATCATTCTCCCCCAGCTTGAGTGATCAACTAAGTCAAAAACAGACATGTGTATCACATCAATGTACTGAGTTTTGGGAATCACTTACCTGCTAACAGTGCTTCGCATCCTTAAGTACTTTGATGATCAGTCTCGTCGCCTATTGAAACAGCTTCATGTATGTAGGCATTTCAATTATCCTTGCAACCACAGCTGGATGTTGGGAAATAGGACGCTGATAGTTGAGAATTCAAACAAGAGGTAGCTCTTTGATCGAATCACAGTGTGGATGTGACCATACACAAGCTTTGCAGGAAAAAGCAGCCTTTTCTGTATTCTGTTCTACATTATTTCAAACCTCTGCTTCACTGAAGATCTCCTTCATCCTTGCATCTACACCAGTTTCTTCGATCGATTCTACACAGAGCCGTGTTGCCCTTACATACAGATAAGCAAGGCATGTTCTTCTACTTCCCGAATTCACCATCACTGAGACTTCATAAAATCCATGTTCTTTGAAAAGAGCATGTCAAACAGCCATGGTGAAACAGTATTTGAACCAGGTTTGGACGTAGTGACCCATGGTGAAACAGAATTTGGAGCATATATACCGGTGATACAGACGATAATGCACACGTCAAACAGCTGGTGGGACATAGACACTTGCTTCGTAGCACAAACCATCTTCTGGTAACAGTCCCTTGCATCAAATACTTTGATCAAAGATGGAACTCAAAGGAACGACCATCTGTTGTACTGACATGAAAGCCACATAACAACTTGCGAACACAATCTTCTGTCTAGGAACACTCATCAGCCTCTAGAAAAGGTAGCTCCATCCCTTCGTATCATGGAACTGATACTATACTCATTTATCGATACAAACTGAGTATCAGTCTTTCGAATCGTCCTCAGACGCATGATGACTCAACAACAATCCTCTGAAGCACTTTCACAACTTGAACCAGGTTGTGAGTTTCAGTAACAGCTACTTCCAACCCTTCAATACTCATGGGACACTTATTTTCACCCAAATAATTAGATGAACACGCAGCTCTTTGATCCTACTTCCATGATCAATCCATCACTCAAGATGTCAGACCCTTGATCCGTTGTTGCTCTCTCGAGTTTACCTCTTAGAGAGTCATGATCATTCCTATGAGCTAAAACAAATGAGCTTTAACCTGAAACACTTAACACACACATCAGTGCACACTTGTTGAAAACATACAAACATTTCTCATAAACTATATTTACAATCAGCCTAGTGTTTCAACAATCAATCGTATAAATTTAGTTACAAAACATTGATTTTACAACACTTTTTTTGTTTCAGCCTTTTATACACAACCTCAGACATCCAAACTTCGTTAATCACAGGAAGTGAGGGAACCAGAAAAGCAATAGACCATCAAGAGCACTTTTATATTAATTTTTACTTCTTAAAGTAAGAGGCTTTCATACCTTGAGATCTGTTATGTGATGTGTGCCAACCACTTGTTTAGGACTTCACTAGAAACTACCATAACCTTTTGTGAATCTTCAAAGAACAGCTCTATGATCAGTGGCTAGTCTTTCGCTCTAGCATGCCTTTGATTCTCATGGTTCACCATTAACGTGAAGTAGGCAGCTGGAATTTCCTTTGGAGAGTGCATTGACAGGAGCGTATCAAGTCTTTTTTTTTTTTTTTTTGACTTTTCATGATACACTACCTTAGAGCTTAGATCCAACAGGCATGAATGATCTTCACAGTTTGATGATATGAATGATCTTCTGCTGAATCTCCTGATTTTTATCAGCGATATCACTTGACTTCTCAACTGCGGATATTTGTGCATTCCCTTGTTATTATTCTTCAGGGCTCTGTTGCAGACGTACCAGCCACATTACTTTGTTTTTTTTTAAATTACAAACAACTGGTACTTCTTTCAGAATGGAATGCATAATAATGCCACTCCTCAGCTCTTTGACCTCCTCCTTCACGACAACGTTTTACGAGATCCCCCATATGAATTGGCATGACAGGCAGCTGTTTTCCACTGACACTTCGTTTAGACAGAGTGTTGCTCTTTTATACATTCTAGAAATTACATGGCATGTTCTGATGCATGTCCCTGTATCTGATCAACACAACTCACATAACATATTAGATCCCACAAACACCAATGACTTTTCTCAGAATCATGTTGCTCTAAGTCCAATGGTTTTGTAAACAAATCAGCAATTCGCAAATCAGTACTCTGATGTTCTATTACTACCAGTTTCTCCACAACTAATCTATGAATAAACTAATATTCAGGATCATATAATTGTAATTTTAGTAAGTGAAACATGATCTACAACAATATTAACAAACAAACGATTATCACACAACATTGATGCAAGGTCTAAGAATGTACCGTACTCTGTTCTCAATTGTTTGATTCTCAACAGGTGATGAAAACGGGTTCCCAAGGCATTAACCTCACATTTAAAAATTGAACGAGGTACCTTTACAAGATTCTGAGCGTAGCAGAAGATCAGATTTGTTCTCAGAAGGCAACCTCCACCAGATCCTTCACGATGATTCAGAGAGCGAGATCTCTTCAAGTTTCTGCTAGCTCATTTCGTCAACACCAACCCTATGTTGGATGTGCCTTTAAAATACTTGACACTCCTTTCAGCAGCTCGCATGTGTGATACTTTACGATCATGGGTGTGGCTTCATCTCCACTCCTCTGTAACTCATATGCACTGATCAAACCTTTGGCATACTTACATCAGTATATGAATACTTCATCATCTCGTGTTGAAGTGAATGTGTTGTGTCTAGCGAACTCTCCTTAGAGCTTTGTACGACCAATCGTGCCTTGTTCTCCATAACTTTTCCAACTTGTTCAACTTCTGTTTTCCACAATCGTCACCCACAGACAACAGATTTCCTTCAGCACAATGAACTCCTCAGCCAAGCACTGACCTGCAATAACATCTATAGACCTAGTAGCCACCTCTGTAGCTTCGCCCATGTTTCAACTTACCTCCATTTGCAAAGCTCTGACATGCAACGCCACTAACTGCATCCAAAAAACTCTGTGTAGTAGCAGTAGAAACAACAACTATGCCCTTCTGAATCCTTCCAGCAGCTTCTTGATGGAAGTGATTCTCACAGTTTTCTGAGTGCTACAGCTTACACTTGACAACAGCTAGTAAATATACTTCTTCTCAGATCATGTCTCTAGACATCATAGAACACTGCTGATTGAACTCTTTTGTTTGTGGATTGGACGACTTTGATATATAACAGCTATTATCAAGCGCTGACCTTGGACTCAAATATTGTCGCGCTCATCAACCACCTGACATCTTTCCTTGGTGAAGGTAACATCTAAACCCTCGTCACAAAACTGACTGATGCTAATCATATTAACTTTTAGACCATCGACAAGGTAGACAGATTCCATAGTGGGCTGGTCTTTACCTCGAGATGCACCTTTGCCTCTGATTGTACCTACAACTTCATCCCCCAAAAGTGACCTTGTCAGCTGAGCCTTCTTCGAAGTTGTATAGCCTTTCGTGATTCATAGTCATGTACCTTGAACAACCATAGTTCTTCAATACAACAGTCTGTTGACCATCAACAGTGTGCAAAACATAACAATTCATGTTACGCTTCTTGATGTTTACTCGCCTGTATCTTCGAACATTTTGTGACACTCCTTCAGATGCGTGAGATGTATAGTACAATCCAGACACTTGAAACATGCAGCTTTGTGGAGGCTCTGACTTGCATAATAACAGCGACATGTTCTTTTGTTTAGAACTCCGACACTCCACATTCTTGTCTCAACTCCTGATCTTGTCTTTTCTTTCATGGATTTAAGGTGTAAACCATTGTTAATTGTGGTACTTGAAGATCCACTATAACAATACATATCATTCTTCTTACTGAAGACTTGAAAGCCTCTTTTTCCAACATTGTGGAACTTCTTCTGGCTTAATAGTTGACTTACACGGTTCTTAAATCTGTAGCAATCAACCTTAATATGACCAATCACACCACAATACTAACAACGACGTAGTTTCCCTCTCAGGTTGTTCACAACAATCATCTGTTTAGTCTTCTGCAGGTTGAAGTCAGACGCTCGTTTGACAGTACCACCTCTGTTTTGCAGCACTATTGACCCATTCACTGCACTTGTGTCACCACTTGAGTTTCTTCCATGGTTCTTCACACCACAGTTTGCAATCATAGTACCATTGTGAGTGACCATCCGCTTGTCCAGATCTTTTGCTCCTTTACTCAGCCTCTTGTTAATCTTTAGCTGATCCTCAAGACGTTGTCTCAACAGAGACGTAATAACTTTCTCCTCAGACAACAGTTTCTCAAGAGTGAAGACTCTATAGAGCAGCTCTTTCTTCTCAGACACCAGATTCTAATTCTCCTTCTTCTACAGAATAAGATCCTTAGACAGAGCGATGACTTGTTTCTCAACAGATAAGCCAACCACATCATCCTTAGGCTTCAAAACAGACTTCTGATTCTTATCATCTTCTTTGGCTGAATCAATATCACTCCATGTCAAACAAGATTTCGTATGAACACAGCCTTGACGGTTGTAACACTTCAACATGCTTCTTCTTTTTAAGTCTAGAACATTCTGATTGGAAGTGTCCATAACTTTGATATTTAGAACTCTGAGATTCTTTCTCTGCATCAGATCTGGATGATGAAGATTGATGCTGACGTTGTACACCCTTCAGACTTCTGAACTGCTTCTTAATCAGTACTCCCTCATTACCTTGAACAGACGTATGAGTTTCTACAGTCTTCAGAGTGAATGATTCCTCAGCCTTCTGATCGTTCTTTCTCATCTGCAGTTCATCTGTCTGAACTAATTTCACACACTGATCAACCTTTTGTTCATCAGAACTTAAATCACCTTTACCATCAGATTTGTGAGAAAGATATCCATGTGATAAGCTTCTGAGAAATTCCTTGACAAACGTCTTATCCTTATATACCTTCTTCAGCACTACAACTTCATGACACGGGGAGCTTAGTTGACTGTTGAAATGACAGGATAGTGATACATCAGATTTTTCCTTCTTCACTCTTCTGGTTTCCTCAAAGAAGGCTTTCAAAATATCCCAAACTTCTTTCGCCGACATACACTCTTGTACCATCGCGACAGATCCATCGGCAAGCAGCTGAAAATAGTAGATAACGCTTCAGCGTTCTGTTTTCCCTTTAACTTCTCCTCAGCTGTCCACAACTTACAGGGCTTTATTATAGTTTCTCCTCTCATGTTCGTAAGTGTTGGAAGTGACCATCCATCTTCAACAGCGAACCAGGCTTCCATATCACGACTCTGAATCATCTGTCTCATTTGTGCTTTCCAATCATCATAATGCTCAGCGTCAAGCATCAGCGGATTGTTCTCATCAACGAACTGTTGTGGATTCTCCATACCTCGTCTCAAGATCTCACCTGTTGAAAAGATAAACAATTCTTTTATCAGGCGTTCGCTCTGATACCAATGTAAGGGTACAGAGATGCACAACACACTGATTTACACTTGGAACGCGCCAGGCCAACACTTTTCTATTTATTCTTATCAAACTCTTTTATGGTTACAAGAATAAATCTGACCCCTCTTCTCTTTTCTATCTAAACACACACCTGTGTAGATCTAAGAGAATAAACTCACCCTCTCTCTTTTTTAGCTAAGAGATTAAAACTCACCCTCTCTCTTTTCTATCTAGACTCTCACCAGTGCAGATCTAAGAGAAAGAAAAACAATTCTCTGTGCACTTAATCACCTTCCTGATTAACGTCACAGAGAACTGGGAACACACCTTCTAAACATTATCTTTGTGGCTTCGAAGTTTACAACTGTATCAATATTCTAGAGTGCTCAAATTGGCTCATGGCCTACTCCTAAAATATATATACAAGACTTGAGAACCCCTAGAAGGCGAATCTCCAAGTATCACGGCATAAAGAAACTGTTTGCTCTTAAGCTTATCTTTTCCTTATTTGCTGTAGAGAATATTCTTCATATCTCCAAGGATAAGAAAACTGCTTACTGCTCAAGTTATCATTTCCTTAATTTGTTGTGGAGAATATTCTCCATATCTCCAAGAATAATCTTGTCTCTATCTTCAATGCCAAGTCATCACCTTTCCTCGACACATCATCACATCCACTCACGTCTTGCCACATCAGCTCACACATCCATGTCAGCAACTCGGGCGTCTGTGATCTGATGAAACTTCCTGATTGACACAACGCTCTGTTCGGCACAACGACTTGTTCCTCACAGCGAGTTGTTCCAGAAGCTGCATTTACATTGTTTAGGAAAAAGAGGATGTTAGAAAAATTGTTTTTTCTTACTTTAAACCTTTGTTTGAAGAAAGCCACATAGCATTGTGTGTGAACTCCTAAATTTTGCTAATGTGGACACTCTCAAAGAGCTCAAATTGTCCATTTTGTTTGTAGTAATTGTTTCTGTTTCATACATTGTTATTAATCTGATTATCTAATTCTAAATCGTGTCATTTTTAAAACACACTATTGAATTAGATAATAGTAAACAAACGACACAAGCTTAAAGAAAGCAGCAGAACATCTCTCATACAATAATAAGTTATTCATTTGTAGTCGCAATACAACAATTCAAGTCACATATAGGGGAATTAGATATAATAACAACAGAGCATCTCTCGGTTCTCACTCCCTTGTAGGTTTGAACCTGCAGTACACAGAAACAATAATTCTTTATTTTCATATTTCAATATGTTTTCTTTTTATTAAAATATGAAACCAGTATCCAACACGTGTCCACTCGCTCATCACTGTCGTATGAATCGTCCCTTGAGTTTATCTTCTACTTGGGCTTCTATTGGACTGTCTTTGATTTTCGTATTTGGGCTACCTGTTGTAATATTTTGGTCAATAAAAATGCAGTGTTAAAAGAAAGAAATCAGTATGCACGGGAAATTAAATAGCACATAGTATAGTTGATATATTGGACAGGAAATATTTTATATACTTTTAACTTACAGAAAAAATTAAATTTTTGCGGATCATGTTATAGAACGGGTTAAAGATGACATAAATATGATTATACAGTTTTTATGGTTTAGTCTACTAAAATACATAAAACTTTTTAGTTTAATATCAAATGAGTTAATTAGTAACAGAAACTTAAATAATAAGTACACTTGTAGAGAAAAATGAAATATAGAGATAATTAGTTAATAATATTATGGAAAAAAGCTTGACATCCGCGAACCAATTTTTGGATATTGGGACAGAGTGTCGATCGACATCAAGGGGAGTGTCAATCGACACCATCTATTTTTGGTTCGACCATGTTTATTTGAATTGTCGTTTTGGCTTGGTTTGGTTCAATTGAAGTTCCTAACCGATGTATATAAGGGAAAACTCGACCTAGGTCATGGAAAAGAGTTCTCTTGGCCGTTCTAAAGAGAAAAGAGAGAAGGGAGAGTGTTCTTGAGGGGATTTGGAGATTCTAAGCTGTTTTGGTGAGATTTGTTCATGTGGAGTGGAGATCTTGTGCTAGGAACAAAGGAGAAGGCTTATCGTTGTTGAGTGAGAATCTTCCTGCAAAATAGGTGAGTGCATGACCATGACTTATCTAAGCCTGAGAATCCTTTGTTTGCTTGATTTGTTGTGTTTGTGGTGTTGTTCTTGCTTGTGGTGGTTGTGTTATGGTTATTATAGGTTCCTGAAGCTTTTGGGTGAGTTTGGAACAGATTGGAGGTGATTGGAAACGGAGATTCGATGATCGGCTTCGAGCAGAACGCGTCTGCGGAGTCGGTGTCGATCGACACCAAGTTGGGGTCAGTGTCTTGTCTGCTGCGTTTTTCCTGGTTGTTATTTGTTAAACATTGGTATCTCAGTTGCTTGTGTGTATAGCCTAGTAGATGGGAAGATTGTCTCACTAAGTATTTGTGATAATACTTACGCATCTCAATTGTTGTTTGTGGTTTGCAGGAATGTGACGTTGGAATCATGGCGATGAAGAGAAGGATGATCTAGGGTCTCGTGTGTATGTTGTTGGTTATATTGTTTATGTTGGAACCTTGGATAGAGTTATGCTAGGTTGTTGGAAATGATGGTTAGGAGTGTTATTGTATTGATGATGTATAGTTTTGTATTATTGGTATGTTTCCGCTGTGCTTGATGGTTATTGCTGGTTTAATGATGAGTTGTGGTTTGGGTTGGTTAATTAAGTAGTATGGGATGCTTAATTATGTATTGTATTTATTATATAAAAATAACGGATCAGGTCGTTTTAATCCTAAATTTATAAAATAAAATTAAGACAAACTACCAATTCCGCAATTCAACATTTATTGGAAAGGTATAAAATATCTAACTTAAATCTATACTAAATAAAAGTAGAAGCTATAAGCTCCTAAAGCTGTCCACCTAAGATTTAAAACAACCAATCAGGATTCGACATGTCAACTTCCATGTCAGCGTTAGAATTTTGGTAAAACTTAAATTTACTTAATTAAACTCTTTCCTTAATATATCTATATATACATTTTTGGAGACAATTATAAAATAAATCATGAAGTTCAGTACTATTTACAGGGAATACCACTGATATTAAATATTTAATTAAATTCATTTTTTAATAAAAACTAATTGTTATACATAGTAATTGTTAGAGGAGCATATGCCATAAATTTTGGTTTAATTGTTATAAATAAATTCGAAATGTATTTATAGAAACTAATTAGTTCTACCTAAATTATTAAATAAAATAAAGATACCTTTTTATATTTTAACACCATTTCAAAAAAATGATTATTTCTATGTTAAACTTAATAAAAATTAAAATATTATGAATCTTTAGATTTATAAATGTTAAAAATCTCATAAAACATGATTTATTTCAAAACAGGTTATAGCAACATTAGCATAAATTTTACATATTATTAATCAAATGCTAGAACATGGTTAAATTTTAATTAATGAATAAATATAAGCGATACAGATTTAAAATATGCAAAATATTAGTCATATACTCATATATATATATATATAGTTAATCTACTAATCAAATTATTATTTTCTTTTCTAAAATAAAATATAGCTCCGCGGTGTACCGCGGGATAAAATCTAATGTAATTTTAAAAAGAAAAGCCATAAATATTTTTGTAAATGTTCCCAATTTTAGAATGCCTAATTTCCTATGATTATATGTTAATATGGTTATTAGATTATATAAGTAAATTATAAATAGACATCTAATTAATTAACATTTTTGAAATTATTAAAAAATTGTACAAAAGAAAAAAAATACCATATATATATATATAAGATAAACGTATAATTTCTTACGCAAAAATAAAGGTAAATTTATTAATATTGGTTGTGATAATGGCCCGTCGTATCTTTCAAAAATATAAATTTCTTCTTTCATGTGTTGATGGAAATTGTAAAAAATGTAAAACCCCAAAACATGAACGCCTCTTAGTGTTTTATTCACAATAAGATTATAACTACCTATCGTTTCTTTTTGGTTCGTGCCAACTTTTTTGTTTAAATATACATACTAATTCGTTAATAGTATTTAATTATAGGTTGTGTGGAAGCACCATTGTGAAGCGATGCACGAAATTAAAATGTCGTGTCAACCACCGATGTCGAGAAGATTTATCTGCATGACCCAAGAGCATAAACTGATCAACGGTTTGTTCCAAGAACGAGAAGCAATAATCAAGAAGCTAATAGATGACTAAAACTAAGCCCGAGAGATTTTGGAAGCGTACAAGACGTACGGAGGGACAGAGAAGAGAATGCAAGAGAGCGCTAAAGATGTTGCATCGAAGTAATCTGCGATTGTAAATCTGGAAAAGACGGTAGAGAGACTACGTAATGAAGTAGAGATGAAAGGAGAGGAGATAGAGAGCTTGATGGAGAAGATGAGTAACATCAAGGTTAAACTCCGTTGTCTAACCAGAAACTGAGAGTAACAGAACAAGTGTTTACGGAGAAAGAAGGAGAGTTGAAGAGAATAGAAGCTAAGAATTTAGAGAAACAAGCCTTACTCAAAGAGAAGATCTCAGTAACACATATAACGTATCGAAGTATGAGTATGATCAAAGAGATATCAAAGATAGTGAATTCAACAATACTAAACCGATTACAATTCCTGTCTGAAAAAATTGAAGACAAGCAGAAAAGTTATGTGGAAAGGGTGATTGATGCAATGAAGATTCTTTTGATGGCGAAGAAGTGTGTGGTAGAGATGAAGAAGGAGAAGGAAGAGGTGGAGAAGAAGCTTGAAGTTCATGTAAGAGAACATAAATTAAAGAGAAGCAATAAGACATTTGTGGGCACAGTTGTGTGTATGGATTGAACACCAAAAAGACCGTTGTGAGTATCTTGAAGAGGTTTTCCCAAAATGGTTTTGGCAAAAAGACAAAGACAACCACAACGAGCTTCAAGTGACTGGTTCTATTTTCGTAAACGGTGACTGGAAATATTGAGACGTGGAAAATCAAATGTCTTAAAGGCCATGTGTGGAACTCACATATTAATAGCATGAATTATGTATATATATATTAAGGCACTATAAAGTACAAAAGACCATCCACAATGTTAAATAAATCAATGTTTAAGCAGAACAATTTATCTTCAAAATAGTTGCTGTAGTTTTATGCAACCTGCCTCTCAAATCCAGCAGTGACGTTCTCCACACTTCTAGACCATCTATGTGTAACGCAATTGTATTAAGTGGACTGCTTTAAAATTTGAAGTATTATTATGTCATGGAACAATATTGTAATCTTCTCCTTAATTACTTGAATTGTAGTTGATATGTGAAAAGTGCATATTGAATATTGATATATAGTTGTGATGTTTATTTGAATAAATAGAAGTTTATATATTTTATTAATAATATATATATATATATATATTTTTTTTATTTACATTATAGTGTCTGAGTAATGTGTTTGAAATAAAATAGTTGAATTAATAATAATTCAGAGACTAAAACTACTATTTTTGTCATGTGTTAAAAGTATATTATTATCAACATCAATATGTAGAAATAATATTTTTATGATTATTTTATCCATATATGATATTTACTTTTTTCTTAGTGATTTTTTTTGTTCTTTCTGAATAAGCATAAATGGTACTTATATATATTAAATAATATTTGTCTTAGAAAGAATATAAAATAAAGCATTATAGTATTGTTGCATATTATATGACATTATATACCTATTTAAAAACAATCAATAAAAATATATCCGCGAGTAGCGCGGATTAATAACCTAGTAGTAGAAAAAGTTATCAAACTTCATTATAAATCAATATCAGAAAATAATACTACTGTTGACAACCATCAAATTTCAAAAATTTAAAAACTCCAGATCACACTGCTAATTTATAATTAAAACAATTTATTACATATTTTAAACTTGGTTCCATCTATATATCCATTTTTGAATTACATTTTGGGTTTTACCCTTTTATTTGTACATATTTACAAAGTTAATTCCTAAAAAATTTCGAAAAATAGCATTACTTTAGATTTTGTTTCCTAAATATTTTACATACCATTCAAACTAAAAAAATACAACAGAATCAATATGGAAACATAAACTATGATATATTTAACCACGTCTTCTATTTTGTATTGAAAATATTTTATCTCTGAATCATTTACAAACAAAAGTTAGAGTTTCATTTATGGTATCAATATAAGAGCGATGGCAGATGATTTGATTTTCCAGGTACGAATCCAAATCTAGATTTAAGGATACATCGACGGATCATATCCCTAATTTCGATGTCTATAAAAGCTCTTACCCATTAACAAATAGATATATATATATATATATATATACACATTAAGAAGTGCACATAAAACACACATTTTTGTACCTCAATATACTCAGAGCGAGATGAACCCACCTAATTCATTATCAATAAAATTGGACCACATATGATCAGTTTTGTCATATAGATATTATCCAATTGTCATCATATTTTAAATTTTATGTACAAACTGAAATAGAATTTTCATGCCAATAAAAAATAGATGGTATGATATATGAGAGTTTATTTTATGTGTTACGTAAAAATATTTTATTTATGTTTTGTTCATTTTTTACATATATTTTGTTTATTTTTTATTAATATCTATTCAACATTTCAAAAAACAAAAAAAAAATGACTAATTTGCTATCCTATATAAACAATCACACCTACAAATTATATTTATATAGAATTTAATGTAAGCTATATTCATTATATCAAATAATTTATATATATAGATGATTTTATCATAGTCATATAATAATATAAATATATAAATAATTAAAAATACATATCACCTATATATTGCATGGTAACCATTTAGTATATATATTATTTTTTACATTTTTTTTAATAACAAAAGCCATATTCTTTTTATTCGTTCTAAGCCTATATGAACTTAAGCACGACAATGATCACAAGCATATTCAAATTCATTTATGTTACCTAGCTTCGGTCGATATATTCATCTGAGCAACTAATTAACGTTGTACAAATTTACTGTAACAGTCAAACACAAGGAGTTAAAATTTGGAGCGCGTGTAATCAACCATACATTAATGGGAGCGTGTAAATCAACCATACATTATTAATGGGTGCTATGCCACAACCAAAATTGAGCATTACTTGAACCAAACTCATTATTGTGACATGGCTTCGTTTATTAATTAGTTTTAGTTTTTTCGGCCAATAAATTCATCTGACCAATATAAATGTTATACTACAAGTTAAATCGTCATGAGGCACAAAGAGTTAAATTTGTATATTTAGTAAGGCCCATTGCAAATACAATGTTAGTGTTTGGTCAGATGAGTTTATCTCTTTTTTTTTTGGAAAACTTATTTTGTGCTTGTTCGCGAAAACTTTGTAGTCTATTTAGTTGTGATTTTGAACACAATTCATACATCAGATTATTTAATAGACAATTAGAATCTGATCCACGCTACAACGCGGGGGAAAGTTTTTAGATATTTCTATTTTAAATAAACGTAATACAATAAGGTTGTATTTCTATATTAATAAAATTTCTGAATTAATTAAATATGATACTGTACAAATTTATAAGAAAATATTGGGGGAGAAAAAATACAATACACAATTAATGAATCTAATAGAGTGTAACATACGTTTTTAGTGTACATAATATTTTTTGATACAATGCGTGCTGTTGTTTGGTTGTATTGTGTGGTTGTTTGGTTGTATTGTGCGATTTTATTAAAATACATTAGAGAGAATGTTTTCTCTTAAAAAATTTTCCTACGTTAAACATAGTCCATAGAACATTATTAGAAATGTTTATGTATAAGACTATTATTTTTTATAATATATAAAGTAATGGACAAAAATATTGTTTTTTCAAAAAAAAAAAACAATGAACCGAAATATTGCAATTATGTTGTGTTCCGTGTTGTTCTAAAATCATACATATACTTCGCTTTAGTTTCGTATGTATTGATTAGTGATTAATATATATTAACTAGATTAGGATACACTCGATGTGCGGGTTTAGAGTTTTTAAAATGAAATTAAATTTTACAAAGAATTTAAAATAAATATTTTTAGTAAGTAAAAACTATCTATAAAAGTTAATAGATACACCGAAGTGTCCAATGTGGTACTTGGTGTAAGCAGTGTGATTTTGTGGTTGAGACTATTAATCATGTTTTCTTTGAATGCCCTCGATCTTGTGAAGTTTGGGATTTATCTCCGACTCCTGTCTCGTCAGAGGGTTTTCCATACGAGTCAATGTACTCGAATTTGGATTTTGTTTTCTGGAGAGATAAGTTAGCCTGGGAAGAGGCGCTCTCTTTTATGGCGGTCATGTCAACTCCATCTCTATCTTCGGATGTCCAAATTTCTTCACCTCGTTGTCAGATTGATGGTTCTTTGAAAGCAACCAATTTGCATTCAGGATTGGACTGGTGGTGTCGCGTTGGTGAAGAGCGAACCTTGTTGTTGGGGGCCAAGTTTCTAAGACGGAGAGCCCCTCCCCTTGCATTCAGAGTTAGAAGCGTTGTACTGGGCCATGGAGCGGATACGTGCTACAGGGATCGCTTGCCAATATTTCGAGACTGATTGTGCTGAGTTACTCACTATGGTTCAGTCCCCTAAAGATTGGCTGTCCTTCTCCAACGTACTCGATGTGTTCAACTCGTTGGAATCCTTCCAACTATTCTCCATCTCTTGGTTCCCGCGTGCGTCAAATACGAAGGTGAATTGTCTTGTCCGTGTTTCGCGTTCTCTTATCTCTGAAGTTTATTTTGTAAACCCCTTCCCTCCGGCTTGGGCAACTAACCAATAAATTTTCTTTTAATTTATTGTTTGCATGAAAAAAGTAAACATATATACACTTTTAGTTAAGAAAATAGTTGTAGATTTGTTCAAATTTATTAAAATTAAATTAAATTTAATAAAGAATATATATTTATTTAATTATTTTCGTAAGTAGAAACAATGTATAAAAGTAAAGAGATAAACTTTTAGTTATAGAAAATTGTTGTTTCTTTTTGCTATAATACACTAATGTATATCCAATTACAAAACCTACATTACCACTTGAAGTAATTTGTACACACAAATATATTTTACTGTTAAAATATACTCATTATTCTTTACTATTACCAACAAATTGTCTTTATGAACATATTAAATAATCTATTATATTTCTCTTCACTTTAACATTTTTATAGTTACAAAAATGCATACGTTAATCTTACATACTCCTATCTTATATATTACAATAACAGTCGTTTTAAATAAATTATTTGATTGGTGAAAAAATATGAAACGATCTATTTTTATTTTAAATCTTTTACTTCAAAAATCTCTTTCTATATGTAAAGGTAAGTATTTACATTTTTCTAGAAACAGTAGTTAGTTATATAATTTTCACAATCATATTTTTTTATCTTATATAAAAATTAATCATTTTTTTTTGTAAAATTAACAACTTAAAATTAAAATAAGTAAACAATATTACAATTTTGGATTTTTGATATATATATATATATATATATAAATATATAATTTCCTTATGATATTTTTTTTATGGTATGTTTTGAATTTTTACATTTTCATTTTCTAAAAATTTAATAATTTTAGAATTGACATGTGTCAACATCTGAATGATATAATTGACATGTGTCAAGATCTTGTTAATTAGTAATTTATTAAAATTATTAAAAGTAAACATATATACACTTTTAGTTAAGAAAATAGTTGTAGATGAGTTCAAATTTATTAAAATTAAATTAAATTTAACAAAGAATATATATTTATTTAATTATTTTTGTAAGTAGAAACAATGTATAAAAGTAAAGTGAAAAACTTTTAGTTATTGAAAATAGTTGTTTCTTTTTGCTATAATACACTAATGTATATCCATTTACAAAACCTACATTACCACTTGAAGTAATTTGTACACACAAATATATTTTACTGTTAAAATATACTCATTATTCTTTACTATTACCAACAAATTGTCTTTATGAACATATTAAATAATCTATTATATTTCTCTTCACTTTAACATTTTTATAGTTACAAAAATGCATACGTTAATCTTACATACTCCTATCTTATATATTACAATAGCAGTCGTTTTAAATAAATTATTTGATTGGTGAAAAAATATGAAACGATCTATTTTTATTTTAAATCTTTTACTTCAAAAATCTCTTTCTATATGTAAAGGTAAGTATTTACATTTTTCTAGAAACAGTAGTTAGTTATATAATTTTCACAATCATATTTTTTTATCTTATATAAAAATTAATCATTTTTTTTTTGTAAAATTAACAACTTAAAATTAAAATAAGTAAACAATATTACAATTTTGAATTTTTGATATATATATATATATAAATATATAATTTCCTTATGATATTTTTTTTATGGTATGTTTTGAATTTTTACATTTTCATTTTCTAAAAATTTAATAATTTTAGAATTGACATGTGTCAACATCTGAATGATATAATTGACATGTGTCAAGATCTTGTTAATTAGTAATTTATTAAAATTATTAAAAGTAAACATATATACACTTTTAGTTAAGAAAATAGTTGTAGATGAGTTCAAATTTATTAAAATTAAATTAAATTTAACAAAGAATATATATTTATTTAATTATTTTTGTAAGTAGAAACAATGTATAAAAGTAAAGTGAAAAACTTTTAGTTATTGAAAATAGTTGTTTCTTTTTGCTATAATACACTAATGTATATCCATTTACAAAACCTACATTACCAATTGAAGTGTATTTGTACACACAAATATATTTTACTGTTAAACTATACTCATTATTCTTTACTACTACCAACAAATTGTCTTTATGAACATATTAAATAATCTATTATATGTCTCTTCACTTTAACATTTTTACAGTTACAAAAACGCATACGTTAATCTTACATACTCCTATCTTATATGTTACAATAGCAGTCATTTTAATAAATTATTTGATTGGTGAAAAAAATATGAAACAATATATTTTTATTTTAAATCTTTTACTTCAAAAATCTATTTCTTTATGTAAAGGTAAGTATTTACATTTTTCTAGAAACAGTAGTTAGTTGTATAATTTTCACAATCATATTTTTTATCTTATATAAAAAGTAATCATTTTTTGTAAAATTAACAACTTAAAATTAAAATAAGTAAACAATATTACAATTTCAATTTTTTTGATATATATATATATATATATATAATTTCTTTATAATGATCTTTTTTTTATGGTAGGTTTTGAATTTTTACATTTTTATTTTCTAAAAATTTAATAATTTTAGAATTGACATGTGTCAACATCTGAATGATATAATTGACATGTGTTAAGATCTTGTTAATTAGTAATTTTGACATCAAACTTTATATAATAAGATTTTTCAGAACATATGTGAAGATCTAATCAAACAGAAGGACAAAGGGATAGACAACACTGTAAGTTCATATTTACTCCACAATTATATAATTAGGAGTATCTTAAATTTTTACATCATATTAATGGTCTGTACTAAACATCTGTAATATATATCAGATATCATGAAAAATTTCTTAATGATTCTCCTCTGACCAGGGAGGATCATTCGCTGAAACTTGTGTAGCTGTTGTTTCTTGATGGTCACATGGATCAGAGTACCCTAAACACAAATGAAAAACATATTTATAGTAAGTTAACCATTTATGTGAAATATTCAAAACATAAACGTAAATTAGTTGAAAGAATGATTATTAAGCTTAAGTCATATACTGTTGTCAGTTGTGGATGATTTTTACTTGGATCTTCCAAACAGATTTGAAAGGCTTGATCGATGCTAGTTCAGTTATTAGTAGGTAGGCAGCCATTTTTTAAGCTTAATCGAGATGTGCAGAAAAGATTAGATGGAAAGTATGGAATGAAAGTGTATGACTAAGGAGTATTTATAGTTAGAGTATATTCTCTTAATATATTCTGATATTGATTTGTTGATTGATTCGGTAATTAAGATTTCGAAAGTTTAGGAAACTGATTTTTCGGTTTCTTTTTCCGAAATCAATTAGAGGAATAATAATTAGTAGACTAAAAATTAGAGAAATATATTTGTTAAAGATATGATATCTTAGGAAAACGATTATGAGATTCCTTATTTCGAAATCAATTAGTATACTAAAAATAAGGATAATTTTACCGAAAATATATTTGTTAAAGATATGATATCCAGTTCATAATGATATAATCAATTTCTTCTTATTGTAATTTTGATTAATATCCCATAAATTTGAGTTGTTTCCTAAATTATAGGAACCGTAAATATACACCAACCTTTGTTTTATTGGAATTTTTTTATTATTATTTTTTGTGGGATGATATGTTTAAATTTTGGATCATCCATTTGTAAACTTCAGATATAATCAACTCGTATCCAACATATTTAATTTCAGGTTATTTTCTTTTAATGACCTGATTCGGAAAAGATTTTGTACTTCTTTTTTACTAATATAGAGATAATTTATTTACATTTTCTATATATCATGTACGTTGTAGTTTATACTTATACTACATCTAGTCAAATTTATCATACACCTAGTCAAATTTATCATACACCTAGTCAAACTTGTTTATATTTTCTACATACCATCAGATCTGATTTATACGAAACAGCCTACATGAAACAGCGTCTCTCTCCCCCTCTCTATCTCCGTTGGTGCAATACTGCAATGTAAAGGAATCACATACTGAGTAGACTAGACACGTGATGTTGTCTACGCGTTTACTGTCACACACATTATATGAGTTTTTTAAAACGGGACTGAGGTTTTTTGGGCTTTGATCAAATAGTACTCATTACCTCCACATCTCATCCGCTCGGTGATGTAAACGAAGCTATCAACTCAAGTAAATAAATTCAAAAAATAAAAACTTTAAATCAAAACATCCTCAAGAGTGTGATTATAATCATACAAAAACTATTCAGAGTTGATTAATCGACATAGCCTTATGATTTATTATAACCTTGAGTAAGTAAATTAGTAAAAAAACAGCTGATGTGAGTATGTTGAGAGAGGCCCACCCAAATAAATTAGTGATTAAACTACACAGTCTACAGTGGATTCCGATGGGGTTTTATAGTGTACAACTACAACTATGAGGCCAAATTATATACGAAAGAGAAAATAAAGGGACTTGTGTACAATTAATGGGATACAAGTCCAACAAATGTCAAATACAAGCAAATTAAGATAATGTATTGTTTTATCTAGTCGAGGGTTCCAGAAGCAACAATGAATGTGTCTGCTTTCAACTTCTCTTTGTCGTTCCTTGTTCAAATTCGCGTAATGAAGATAATATGCTATGGAAATCTCTCTTTTTTGTGGATGTTTTCTTCTATATTTATGTTTGTTGAACCCAAAAAACGCTATAATAGTTAACTTGATGAAAATCCTCTTCTTTTTTCCTTTGTTTTGAAGAGGTTACGAATTTTGCTTTTGTTAAGGTTGTCAATGCTTATTTTCTCAATCAAATTTGCATTGTAACTATTTTTTTATTGAATATTTTTTAACAAAAAAAAACTATTTTTTTTATACCTATTGACCTGGCAGTTTTACAATAATTTAATCAATTTGTAAAGTTAACTTGTAATTTACAATAAAAAAATTTAATCATCGGTATGCTCCATTGACCAATTTAGTGGGGTGTGAGTGTTAAATTAAAAACTAAGAAGAAAAAAATACATAGAATAGAAATATAGAGGAACTCAAATATAATTAACGCGAGTTTCTTTATTTAAAAGTTAGGGTTTCGTTTATGGTATCAATATAAAAGCGATGATAGATAATTTGATTTTCCAGGTACAAATCCAAGTCTTAAATGATATATCGACGGATCATATCTCTAATCTCGATGTCAGGTCTCAGATTGAACTACTGAGGATGTATCTCCATATATGAAATACGAGGCTGGATCTATGCCTAACTATGCGTTCATTCCGTGTATAAGACGCAGTGATGAAGGGGCTGATCATCTCACGCCAGACGAAGAGTTGCGCCTCATGACAAAACAAGTCACGGAGACACAGACGATCGATCTCTTGAGAAATTAAAATTTTTGATGTTCATTTGTCCTTTCTTAATTTGGTAATCTAGTGTTTATTATTGGGTATCGAATCATCTTGTGTTTTGTAGGGTTTCAACATGGATTTCAAGCAGTTCTGCTGCATTTTTATTTACCTGCCTCTTGATTTTGATGAAAACGATTTCGTCATGAAACCATAAACCTCCAGAGAGTTAATGGACAGGCTGTCTCGTGGAGCCCTTGAAGGTTACAATGAAAGAGAGGTCAAAACTATAGTCTTATATATGTTTCTTCTTCTAAGTTCTTATTATGTTGAACTTATTTGTGGTTGGTTTTTTTCACATTTGTCTATACTACAGAATACAAGATATGGATTTGTCAAGGTTATCAAAGCCAATCTTTACACCACTACTACTACTGCCGTAAATGTACTTCATTACCTTTGAAGGTAAGGATCCTTCCTATGATCAGCCAAGAGAATTCCGAGCCAAAGTCTGCTATTTTTATCATGAATCGCCCAAGTACATCTCTTGCGAGTTACTCTTTTCTTTTCACCCCAAGTAATTTAGCTTTTGGGTCAATAGTAGGTTTGTAGCAGATGCACAATTGATTTACCTTCTAGATTATGATTTTTGTGGTTCTCTATTTTCTATTGAGATCAATTTGAAACTGGTTACTGGCTGTAATTTATATTGTGCTATACTTGTTTGGATATTTTTGGTAGGTCACTCCAAGGTTATGAAATATACATCTTTTTTATTTCTTTGAATCTTTTTTTTTAATTATTTTAGATCGACGATTCTTGTTTCGAAAGTTTTTTTTCATCTTGGTGAATGTTTCTTGTCTTATTTTATTGATATCCTCATATTAACAAAGGAGCTATCTAGTGTATAAAATTGGTCCGGTGGTGTGGGACGCAAGCACTCATATGATAATATAGTTGACCATGTCTAGTTATATAACGAGAACTAGGTAGACAATTAGACTGATCATCTAAACGATGACGAAATGTATAATTAAAGGGCTAGCTCTGATGATATTCCCGTTATCAAATGATTAGATTTTTCTTCTCAATCAAATTCGCATTGTAACTATTTTCTTGTGCCTATTGACCTGGCAGTATACAATAATTTAACCAATTCGTAGAGTTAAGTTGTTATCTACAATCAAAAAATTTAATCATCGGTATGCTCCATTGACCAATTTAGTGGAGTGTGAGTGTTGAATTACAAACTAAGAGGAAAAATATACAAAGAATAGAAACATAGAGGAACTCAAATGCAATTAACACGACTTTCTTTACTTAAAAATTAGGGTTTCGTTTATGGTATTTACATAAGAGCGATGGCGGATGATTTAATTTTCTAGGTACGAATCCAAGTCTAGATTTAAGGATACATCGATGGATCAAATCCCTAATTTCGATGTCTGGTCTCAGATTGGACTACTTAAGATGTATCTCCATATATGAAATACGAGGTTGGGTCTGTGCCTAACTATGCGTTTATTCCGTGTATAAGACGCAGTTTGGATGAAGGGGCTGATCATCTCACACCAGACGAAGAGTTGCATCTCATGACAAACAAGTGTATTTGACCACCTATGTCACCAAAGTGCACTTATCTTTTCGGTCAAGGGTCCTAAGAGAACTCCAGAGTTAAGCGTGCTTGAGCTGGAGTAGTCTCAGGATGGGTGACCTTTCAGGAAGCGACTGTCGGAACTGTGCGAGTGAGGACAAAACACAGGGAAAAATCATGTGGTGATTTGTAGGGACGGTAACAAGTCTTTAAAATCTCCCTGACGTAGCAAACCGACCGTCGGATATTGACGGCTCACGGGCCTAGTGAGAGGACGTGAGGCCCATTAAGGAAAGTGGGCTCATGGACTGGGATTGGACATGGGATCCACTAAGGAGTGGCAGTCGGGGCATTACAAGTGGTATCAGAGCCAAACCCAGACGAGTGTGGAGTCAAGTGGGCTCACACCATCGGGGATGACGGTGTTGGTGCGCAACGAGGACGTTGCAATCTGTTAGTGGGGGTGAATTGTGACACCCCGGTTTCAGGGACATGCAGAGAGGTTTAAAATAATTGATTTGGCCACCTATGTCACCAAAGTGCACTTATCTTTTCGGTCAAGGGTCCTGAGAGAACTCTAGAGTTAAGCGTGCTTGAGCTGGAGTAGTCTCAGGATGGGTGACCTTTCGGGAAGCGAATGTCGGAACTGTGCGAGTGAGGACAAAACACAGGGAAAGATCATGTGGTGATTTGTAGGGACGGTAACAAGTCTTTAAAATCTTCCGGACGTAGCAAACCGACCATTGGATATTGATGGGCTCACGAGCCTAGTGAGAGGACGTGAGGCCCATTAAGGAAAGTGGGCTCATGGACTGGAATTGGATATGGAGTCCACTAAGGAGTGGCGGTCGGGGCGTTACAACAAGTCACGGAGACACATGTGATCGATCTCTTGAGAAATTAAAATTTTTGATGTTCATTTGTCTATTCTTAATTTAGTAATCTAGTGTTTATTCTTGGGTATCGAATCATCTTGTGTTTTGTATGGTTTCGACATGGATTTTAAGCAGTTCTGCTGCATTTTTAATTACCTGCCTCTTGATTTTGATAGAAATGATTTTGTCATGGAACCAGAAACCTCCAAAGAGTTAATGGACAGGCTGTCTCTTGGAGCCCTTGAGGGTTACAATGAAAGAGAGGTCAAAACTATAGTCTTATATATGTTTTTTCTTCTAAGTTCTCTTTATATTAAAGGTAAGGATCCTTCCTATGATAAGACAAGAGAATTCCAAGCTAAAGTCTGCTATTTTTATCATGAATCGCCCAAGTACATCTTTTGCGAGGTACTCTTTTCTTTTCACCCCAAGTAATTTAGTTTTTGGGTCAATAGTAGGTTTGTAGCAAATGAACAATTGATTTACATTCTAGATTATGATTTGTGTGGTTCTCTTTTTTCTATTGAGCTCAATTTGAAACTGGTTACTGGTTGTAATTTATATTGTGCTATACTTGTTTCGATTGTTTTGGTAGGTCACTCCAAGGTATATGAAATATACATCTTTTTTACTTCCATGAATCTTTTGTTTTATTTTATTTTTTATTTTAGATCGACGATTCTTGTTTCGAAAGTCTTTTTTTCCTCTTGGTGAATGTTTCTTGTCTTTTTTTGATATCCTCAGATTAACAGAGGAGCTATCTAGGGTATAAAATTGGTCTGGTGGTATGGGATGCAAGCACTCATGTGATAATATAGTTGACCGTGTCTAGTTATATAACGAGAGCTAGGTAGACAATTAGACTGATCATCTAAATGATGACGAAATATATAATTAAAGGGCTAACTCTGATAATATTCCCGTTACCAAATGATTAGATTTTTCTTCTCAATCAAATTTGCATTGTAACTATTTTCTTGTGCCTATTGACCTGGCAGTTATACAATAATTTAACCAATTCGTAGAGTTAAATTGTTATCTACAATAGACAAATTTAATGGGGTGTGAGTGTTGAATTAAAAACTAAGAAGAAAAAAATACAAAGAATAAAAACATAGAAGAACTCAAATGCAATTAACGCAACTTTCTTTACTTAAAAGTTAGGGTTTCATTTATGGTATCAACATAAGAGCGATGACGGATGATTTAATTTTCCAAGTACGAATCTAAGTCTAGATTTAAGGATACATTGACGAATCAAATCCCTAATTTTGATGTCTGGTCTCGGATTGGACTACTAAGGATGTATCTCCATATATGAAACACGAGGCTGGATCTGTGCTTAACTATGCATTTATTCCGTATATAAGACGTAGTTAGGATGAAGGAGCTAATCATCTCACGTCAGACGAAGAGTTGCACCTCATGACAAAATAAGTCACAGAGACACAGATGATCGATCTCTAAAAAAAAATAAATTTTTTAATGTTCATTTGTCGATTCTTAATTTAAAAATCTAGACTATTCAATTATACAAAACATAGAACTAATAATTGGATCATTTACCGAATAACCGATTTATAGTTTTACTGTATACTGTTTCGTCTAATTTTTTTTTTTAAATAATCATATATATGCTGTTTTAGATAGAAATTACAATATCAATAAAAATAAAATTCAACTTGTGTTCTAGTACGAGCACGGATCCTACTATTTTGTTAAATGGCATCGAAGTTTTCTTTGCCTGATGAGTAACACTAAGACCATCTCCAATGGTTTTCCCTATTTTTACCTCTAAAATAGAGGAACTCTATAATAGAGGTGACTTTTGCTCCAATGGATACCTTTATTTTTTCCTCTAAAAAGGAATATTCCGTAGAGATTCTTTTTTTATTTTATTATTAATACATTTTACTTATAAAAGTTGCAAACTAACCCATTTATTTTAGTATTTGTGAAACTTTCATAAAATTATGATATTATTTAAATTTTTAACATTCATAAATATTATTTAAATATCACATTTATTAAAATACATTGCATCATATAAAATAATAAAAGTGTTAAAAGTTTAAGGACAATTAAATATATAATTTATTTATTTTGATAATAAATATAAAAGTGTTAAAAGTTTAAGGTCTATTTTATAAATAAAAAAGTTCAATTCTATTATAGAGGAAAAAATAGAGTTCCTCTATATATAGAAGAAAAAATAGAGATCTCTATTATAGAGGTAGAAATAAAGATGGGTTGGAGTAGATTTTACTCTAAAATAGAGTTAAAAACAAATATAGAGGTGGGTTAGAGATGCCCTTAGGGTAACGACTATCTTACATATTACATATATATATATATATATACCCAGGCGTACCAGATACAAACCAAATTGCTAGGCCGAATGCGAAAAGTAAAAAAGTTGGAGGGACTACTGCAGTACAATTAAAGGCCAATGGCGGAATAGCTGGATTTTTTTATAGAGGTTTCTAGAAGGCCTGGAACCGATATTAATTACTAAAGTCACTTTCCTTAAAAACTAAAATCTTAAAAAAAAAAAAAAAAAAAACGAGAGGAGCTATTTGT